>NC_069503.1:331941733-332061733 GCF_027579735.1 Bombina bombina
CACTTATTACAGCAGGCACTGACTATCTTTAAGGTGGTAAGTTTCCATTTGCTGCATAACATTGAATACATTTAACAACATGAAAAAAACAATAAGTCAAATAAATCTGGGGTAACATTGACATACCTAGGTACCATGTAACATGAATATGATAAAACCCGTATACCTCCTTCACGACCCTCTCTATCATTTACAACTAGAAGGTAGAGTGGCCGTTAAGCTAGGTGGGAGATTAAAACTGTGGGGGTGTTACTTCTGGGAGAGGTCTGCAGGGTAGGTGTGGGTGAGGACCAGGCAGCCTCACTCTTAGGGTCAGGTGAAACTCAATGAAATTGTAGAGGGGGGCTTATGGAGAGCTGTGAGGTCCCACGCCGCAGCCCCTTACTATTGTGCAACTTGCAGCCTTGTAACTTATCTAGGGTGACAGGAATTTTGCAGGGTAAACTGTACCATTAAGATGGTGAAACCCATGCTCCACCCCTCCCAACCCACAATCTCAATTACAATCAGGGACAACCCCTAACCTAGGTGGGAGATAAGTCTATGGGGCAGTACCTCTACTGTCCCCACAGCAAGTTGAAAGTGTCCACTGTTATTAACCCAATGACCAATAAGCAGTCAATAAAAAAGGATACAAAAAGTTGTAAGCACGACCTCCCAAAACAGGGAGGCCGAAATTCAATGTCCCGGGCTCTGTACCAAAAGTGCACCAGTTCAATGAGGAGCTGAAGTGAAAAAGTCAGAAGAGGTAATCATCAGGCCTCATTCAGGGTCACAAGCAGAGGGTAGGGTATTAGAAGAGGGGGCTTGTGGAAATATTCTGTTTTTTTCCCTGGGGGAAGTTGCTTCCATGGCGGGGCCTCTGGCCTAATCCCCAGCAGGAGCCCTGGGGGTTGTAGAGGGTGGTCTATCTGGAAGAAGGTCCAATTTGGAGAGAAGATTTCTGGCTTGCTCTGGTGAGGTTATATCCTGTTTGTTTCTACAAAGTTCCAATTGCAGTCTAGGCAAATATCCTGCTTGTTTCTACAAAGTTCCAAATTGCAGTTTATGCAAATATCCTGTTTATTTCTACAGCATATGCAAATATCCTGTTTGTTATTACAAAGCTCTGCATTCCTGCTTGTTATTACAAAGCTCTGCTTTCCTGAGTGTTATTACACAGTTCCAGTCTACAGGACATGCAAATATCCTGTTTGTTATTACAAAGATCCTCATTCCTGCCTGTTATTACAAAGAACTGTATTCCTGCCTTATACTACAACCTATAGACTTTGTCTTATCTAATTGCATATCTCTACATTGCTTTATCCTATAAATAAAACCATCTCCTTTATTTCCTAAAACATTGTACATGTTTAATTATGCCTAAAAGGAAAGACTCATGCACACAAAACACAACATTAACCCCAAAACCTGACACCTCTGCATAACAGCTCCTTACTCCTGAACCTGCTCCCTTGCAGAGTATGACAAAAACATCTGCAGATTGTCGAACTTTGAGGATTTTAGGGACCCGGAGTTAAGTGCCCTCAGGAATTTCTCTCGGAAGGTGTAGTAATGCAGTTTCACCACTACGTCTCTAGGTTTATCATTAGACATGGATCTCGGTCTAATTGCCCTGTGGGCTCTGTCAATGAGAGATTTGGGGTCTTGTAGAGGTCCAAGAGTGGCTGTGAACACTTTCTGCAGATAGACTTGCAAGTCCTTGGGGAGAACGCTCTCAGGGATGCCCCTCAGGCGAACATTGTTGCGCCTGGAGCGATCCTCATTAGCTGCCCGCTTGGACTCCAATGCTGTAATTTGCCCGATAGAAATTCTGAATAAGACATAAGGTTGGCGTGATCAACTGATAGATCTTCCTGCTTGTGCTCCAGGGTATCAGTGCGTTCTCCGATTGCAGCAATGTCTCTCTTCAGTTCTGAGCATGACTTGTCAAATCTTTTTCAGATGGATTCATGATGGGCTGCCAACATGGTTTTTATCTGGTCCATCATGTTGTTGTTGGCTCCGGCAATATCTGCCAAACTTGCGGGCTGGGAAGTGATGTTAATGCCTCTGTCGTTACTTTGATCTGAAAAGCAGGTTGAGTCGGATAAGTCAACTTCTGAGCATTGTTCCAGATCTCTTTGGGGTTGCTGGAAGTGTTCTTTCATTTTTTTTTTCTGGCCTATGAAGCCCTTAGACTTTTCTCCTCAGGGCTTGCACCATTTTCCCACCAAGGTTTTGCTTGTGGTGAAGCAGCGTGGTGGATGATGGGCACCTCTAGTGTAGACCGTGAGAGATGGTGTAGGTTAGATGATGCCCTCATGTTGCTGTATAATTACTGTGATTCACCCCAAGGGCCCAAGCCCTAGAGCATTTTATTTCTTAGCCAGCTACCATTTTGTCCCTGTGTAAGCAAGCCCAGACAGGGTAGGTTGTTTCTCCTATGCGTTGTGGGCTGCTGAACTCAGATTTACAGTGGAACTATCCACCCCCAACTGCTGCGGTTCTTTGGAGTGAGGGGACCACCCCCACACGCTGCTCCCGGGGAAAATGTCCTCACAGGATGATCACGGGCAAGGAGAGTGGGATATTACCCGCTGCTACTGAGGGCAGCAGGAAAGGGGGGGGGGCAGCGTGTGGCTGTTTACTATGGTTAAGATGAGGGGGCGCCCCGCAGAGTCAGGAAGGTTGCTAGGGCTATGATTTCACAATGGTCTGCAGAGAATAAGCCTTTTGTTCCAGCCCCTGAGGTGTGTCTTATTAGTGGCCCTGTATGCGGATAAGGCTGAAAGTTTCAAGGCTAATAGATTCTGTGGTAGTAACACTTTGTGGGGCTCTTAGGTGCAGGGAGAGGTGGGGGGTTGCACAGGACACTAAATAGGCAACACTGAATGTCTTTTTATGTTCGGGGAGTACTCTTGGAAATATCTTGCTTTTGCTGTTAACCACTGAGACCAAGAGCGCCCCTGGTGGAGAATGTGAATACAGTTCTAAGGTATGGCTGTGACTTACTGATGGGGTATGCCACTATCATATGTAGGTATGCAGCAGGCAAGAAGACAGCACTGTTGAGAAATTCAGGCAGGAGGTATTTGAAAGAGTTTGGTACAAGTGTGCCTGTGCCCAGCAGGGCTTTTTTGTGAGGGTTTAAAGTATGCAAAGAGAGGAAGCTGCAGCACAGTTAATTTCCCTGTTATTGACACAGTACTGTGTGCCCGGGTATCCCCGCAGGGCAGGCTGAGAAAGCGGTAGGACTGACTGATGATAATAACCCCTAGTAAGTTATATAGGGATATCACAGTGTGCTTCAGGGCTCTTAGGGTATGGGTCTGTGGTAGGCACGATGGGATGGTATGTGAGGAGGTTAAATGGAAAAAGGAGACCCACAATTCTAGGGCCGTACAATGTATAAAGGCATGTATCTCACCGTAATGGTCCTTTTATAGCCTTGAATGTCCCCTTTGGCTTGAGCAGATGAGTTGCAGAAGGAATCAGGGAAAGGACTGTCGGATGAGCAAGTCACCCCTGCCACAGCTGCGTGGGTTGTATGTGCGGCGTCTTGATACAGGGCCCCAAGATGGCTGCGGTTCGTGCCAGTTTAGGGATTAAGGATCTTGGCACTCTTCTTTGGATACTTTGCCTTCTAGCTTTAGTTGCCGGCCTTCCGGAGCACGATGCTTGACCGGTAGAGTCTAGATTAGGTGAGTGACGTTTCTGCATGGGCAGGCCCAGGCCTGCGTTTCCGTCCCTAAACTTTGGCTTATGATATCTGCTGACAGTTTGTTCCACCCCCGCACACCTATAGTACTCCAGAGCGGATCCCCGACCCTCTGAAGCCTGCTAGACGGCTGACTAGCAAAGGTGGTAGTTATGCTGTAATCAGTGATGCAGGTTATTCAGCTTCATGGCCACTTGCGGTGGAAGGTGCTTTAGGATGTTAAAATGTCAGGTCTTTCAGCCTCTGAGTTTTTGCTAGACCTTGCCCCTTCACACAGTCTGAAAATTTCGGGTAGGCAAGTTGTTTAATGCACAGATTTAGTGAATTTTATCAAGTTCAGCTGCGAAGCTCCAAACACACACGTCCATTCCCTTTGCTGGCTAGCTCCACCCCCCGTGTTTTGAGTATTTTGATAAAAGCTTGCCAACTTTTAATTTGCAATAAAAAAACTGTGAGATCTGTAAGGCGGAAATGCTTAGATAATTTTGCTGGGATTTGAGAGACAATTCCATACACGCCTATAAAACGCCAATGTTCAGCCCATTTTACAATGAAAAACACAATTACACGAATTTCTGTGTTTTTCACACATCCAGTGTACCTAAATTCTGATTTATGCTGTGCATATTTAATAATAAGATTTATTTCTGTGTAATTTACATACAAATTTAACATTTTTGATAAAATATCATTTTTGGTGAACAATTTTGTTTTGATTTTTGATGCACATTAACATTTTCTCCTGTGTATTATTGTGTGAATGGTTCAATTATTTGTTTTGTTTTATTTTGAAAATTATTATTATTTTTTTTTAATAACTTTATTTATATAGTTACTGGCTCCATCACAACATGAGAACGTCATATACAGAGACACTATTACATATACACAAATTGAGAAGCGAATGTTGCTAACAGCAAGATTGGTTCCACATTGCTACAGAGTCCAGCATTTTTCTTATTATAACAAACATAAAACAAACATTAACTTAACACATAACAAGGGTGAGAAAACCCTTGAGCAAACCCTCCACTCCGGCACACAGGGGAAGAAAGGGTCAATGTATCAGGGCCGGATGATACTTAAGGTCAAAAGTGAGATATGGCATAGCTCTCAAGATGTGGATGTTGGGGGAGGGAGGCACCATCTGCCATGAAGGTTTTCTTCCAACATGAACAAAGAGTTACGGAAGGGGTAGATTATCCTATTTCGCACCTGAGGGGATACATGTAAAAGATAGGGTTCCCATTTATGTATGAAGAGTTTAATTCTTTTCTCTAAATCCCCCTGTACATCTGATTGTTCTATAAGCACTTGGTTGTGTATGGCATGTAGGAACTTTCTAAAAGGGGGGGGCTTATTAGACGCCCAAAATTGCAAGATTAGTCTCCTAGTAAGGAGTACCACAGAGTAGAGAAATTTTCGGTATTTCGATATTACCTCAAAATCGTGTAAAAATATAATGTTGGTGGACGTCAAGGTGACTCTGTCGCCCAAAACCCTATGTAGCCAATAGCTAAGTCTGCCCCACAGTCCAACAAGTTTGGGACAGTCCCAAAGGAGGTGTATAATGTCAGGGGATGGGAAAGAACACTTACTATAGCTGTCAACTGCCTGTGGTACCATCTTAGCTCGAAGCTTCGGGAGAATATATGCCTGGTGGAGGAGTTTAGTGTGGGATTCCCTCGAGTACGCCGAGAGAGTGGCCATATGGACCCTGGAGAAGCTATCAATTAGGTCAGGCATGGTGATAGATATTGCTCTTGTTCTCTGCCATTTATCATGTATTGTCTGTAAAGCCTGTTGCTCCAAATGGGCCACTATCTCGTTGTATATGCTGGTAATTGAGTGTGAACCTCGTAGCGTAGCGCGGTATAATCTATCTATACAGGAACTAGTGTTCGTGAGCTGGTTAGTAGTAATGAGGGCCCTAACATAGTGTCTACATTGGAAGTAGGCAAACATGGTGCCCGGTGGAAGGTTGTGTGTCTCTCTCAGAGCCTGGAAAGGAAGGATTTGCAATGTAGTGGGGTTAAGAAGTTGCGCGATAGATGTCAGCCCAAGGGTCTCCCATATGTGGAAGGCCCGTGTAGTATATCCCGGGATGAATTTGGGGTTCCCCTGGAGAGGTAAATATTTAGTGGTCTCATGGTCAATTCTCCAGAACCTGCACACGTTGCGCCACGCTCTAAGGGGGTCCCGAAAGAGTATGCTTTGAGAGATGTGGGAGGGGAGAGAGATAGCTTAGCGTGTGGTAGATAAGCTGCATTGAGAGGTGCAATTAAGTCCAGTTCTACAGCGGGGCTAAAGTAAGTAGATTTAGTGAGCCACCCCATGGTTAGTTTAGCTAGTGTCGCCCAATTATACCATTGGATATTTGGGAACTTAAGGCCCCCCGCATTCACTAACATAGAGAGTTTAGATTTACTAATCCTATGCTTCCTCTGACTCCAAACAAATGAGGTAAATATAGTAGTAATATTTTGAATGTCTTTATTGTGGAGTAGGAGAGGGAGCATCTGCAAGGGATACAGTATTTTAGGGAGGATGATCATTTTGAGAAGGTGAATTCTACCATGTAAGGTTAAGGGGAGCCCCCTCCAGCTTCTGATTAGAGCCTGGGTACTAGTTATAATTTTAGGAATATTGAGGTTGTATAGGAGCGTAGGGTCAACATGGAGTTGGATGCCCAAATACTTAAAAGACCCAGCCGTGACATGAACGTTGGTGTCGCTAAGTGTGCTATTTTTATTATTTTGGAGCCACGTGACTTCTGATTTGTCGATATTTATTTTATAACCAGTGAATTTACCAAAGGCTGACAGAATTTCCAACAGCCCAGGCAGGTTCATGGCAGGATCGCTCACATAAAGTAGCAAGTCATCTGCAAAGAGAGATAAGTGAAGGAGTTGTGAGTGAATCCGAAGGCCAGGACAGTGTTGGCGTATGTAACAGGCTAGTGGCTCAATTGCCAGATCGAATAGGAGTGGGGACAGTGGGCAACCCTGCCTGGTTCCCCTGCCCAGTTCGAAGGAGGGAGACAAACCGTTATTTATGATTATGGATGCCGAGGGAGAGTCGTACAGTCTTTGTATGACCTCTAGGAAATGCCCCGTTATTCCAAATTTGGCCAGCGCTGTATAGAGATGGTCCCACTCTACCCTGTCAAACGCCTTTTCAGCGTCTACAGCGAAAAGGCAAGCATCAGGCAGTGAATTATCTGTGGAGGATGCTTGGGCTCTGTGGTAGTGGTCAATGACCGCAAGCGTTTTCCTCAGGTTGAATACCGAGGAACGATGCTTGACGAAGCCCGTTTGATCGGGGTGCACCAGAAAGTGGAGCACCTCCGCCAACCTATTAGCCAGAATTTTAGTTAGTAGTTTATAGTCTCCATTTAGTAAGGAGATCGGCCTGTAAGAGGAGGGCACCATAGGGTCTTTGTCAGGTTTGAGTATTACACAGATGTTTGCGTCAGAAAATCTGGGGTCAGGGACAGAGGCCCCCGAAAGATATGAAGAGAAAAGGGTCGCTAGAGTGGGGGCTATGTCAGGGGCTAAAAGTTTGTAGTACTCTGCGGGGAGACCATCAGGTCCCGCCGCTTTGCCAAGTTGGGGCGTTTAATGGTGTCTATTACCTCCCTCGGCTGAATGGGGGCATTAAGAGAGGACAACTGGTCTTGCGTCAAAGAAGGGACATCCACATTATTCCAGAATGAGCATTTGTCAAGTTCTGATATCTCTTGCCTAGAGTACAGTCTAGTGTAGTAAGAGACAAATTCCCGCATGATTGTCGGGGTGTCAGTGCATGACTTCCCCTCAGCAGTTAGCGCTGGGATATATGTTTTAGGTGTAACCACCATGACCATAGAGGCCATGGTTCTACCAGCCTTGTTCCCATATCTGTAAAACTTCCCTTGTCTATGAATAGCATACGCGTTATCTACCATTTGAATATGGGTATCTCTCTCCTTTTTAAGGTCGCAGTACTGTTGTCTAGTTTGGGGTGAGGGATGGGAGAGATAGTTGTTATAGGCTGTTGCAAGCTTTGTTAACATCTCATCTGTGATTTTTTTGCTCTTGCGGTTATGATGTGAGGTATAGGCTGTAATTCTTCCTCTCATAACAGCCTTAGAGGCATGCCAGAAGAGGTCTGAATTATCTCTGTGTTGTGTATTATCTGCATTGTAATCTATCCAGAAAGAGCGTAGTTGTTGCCGAAAGTCTGCGTTATTGTAAAGAAAAGAGGGGAATCGCCAAGTTTTCTGTAGGTTGGTTGGTGGGGTGAAGTCCAGAAGGAGTAGGATAGGTGCGTGGTCTGATATGGTCACAGGAAAGATCTTAGTGAGAGGGACATATGGTGTGAGGGCGGGAGCAGTCAGGAAATAGTCAATCCTAGACATGGTATGATGTGTTTTAGAAATGCAGGTATAATCCTTGTCTGTTGGGTTGCGTAATCTCCACAAGTCTACCAGTCCCAAGTCAGTTTTAAGTCTATCAATAAGTTTTACCTCGGCTTTCTGTCTACGTGATACAGTTCGTAGGGGCGGTCCAGTCGAGAGTTCCACAAATCTGTCAAGCGGTAAGAGTTGCGTCATGTTAAAGTCGCCCCCTACGATTATTGGGAGCTCACCTCTCTTCGCTAAACAAAGCTGTAAGTGTTGCCAAAAGTGGGGCGAGAGATTATTCGGGCCATACACGTTGCAGAGTAGATATGATTTCGATGCAATACTGAGAGTAGTAATTATGTAGCGTCCCCTAGGATCCAACTGTGTATCTTTGAAAGTGGCAGAAAGACCTTTTCTGATCAAGATAGCTACTCCTCTCCTCCGTCCCTCCATTGGAGTATTAATAACCTGCCCCACCCATCTAATTTTAAGCTTGTCATGTTCCTCCTGAGTTAAGCGGGTTTCCTGTATGAGGGCTATGTCAGCATGTATAGAGTTTAAGAAGTGCAATATTTTACTACGTTTAGCGGGGGATGTAATGCCCCCCACGTTCCACGAGACTATATTACATCGTACTGCCATACAATAAGTAGTAAGGGAGACATTAGTTGGGGCATGGTGAAATAAGCAAGGAAAAGGGGAAGTAGGGAGGTGGCCTCTCTCTCCAATGCTGTCAGGCAGTGGAGAAGTGTGTCAGAAAGTCTGGTAATGTGTGCCAGGGTGCGGTACTTACATAAACAGAGAGGCGGGAGAAACCGTGGCAACAGTTCACAAGACCACCAAAGCTCGGATATTCTCAGCAGTTGGCGTCCCCCGGAGTGGAGGCAAGAATTCTGATGGAGGCAGAGAAAGAAAAGCATCAACAGGGCACAGAACCACATTCCCAAACCCTCACCAGATCCCCATCCCATTCCACCGGTGCTACCAGCCATTTCGCCCATGTGGGAAGGAGAGATCAAGGTCACCTCTCGGTTAATGCTATTGAGTGGAGCACCAGGGGAATGGTAGACATATTGCTGTAACAATGTAGTTAAGGACATACAGGCATAGAGAAGTAATATCCAAGCCCCACATTTCAAAATACACAGTTCAGGGGTATTTCCATTATCCTGGTCTATAACTATATCTAGGCCTGGGCCAGATGAAGTACAGGGCGTAGGAGTTTTCAAGTGCAGGCCGGGAGGCTCTCGTGCACTGGGAGATAAGATGGTGGCTGAAAGCTTATCAAGGATTTCTTTTTTAATTAAGAAGAAATACGCCCAAAATAGGTAAGGGAATCGTGGCAAGTGCATGGTTAGGCAACAGGTGCTAGGGTATACAGATGCATAGAGTTTCCAGACAAGAAAAAGGGCCATATGAATTAAAATGAACAGTAGGCGATAGGAGGGTCTCTGCGATAAAGTGCAGTCGGCCGAGGCCAGACTAGGTGGGATATGTGAGATAAGAGGGGAGCCTTTATCAGGAGCAAAATGTAACAGGCCACCTACAGTACCAGTGGTACCTACGTGCGGGATTGGACATGTGCTATACTTAGGGCCCCAAACCCCAGGATTTAGAGGTAAAGGCATTGAAACAGTGGGAACAGTGGCAATAACAATTTTGTTAACTTTCAAGAACATAAAATAACAGGTAACACAATAGATCTCAACCATTGATAAAACGAGTACATTGTCAACATGAGCCACCTCCTTGACCCGGCAACCTTGGGAAACTGCGGCAGGGGTATGCTGCTGCAATGGTAGGAGCAGTAGCCAATAAATCAGAATCATTTGAGGAGGAGGACCTCTCACTTGGTCCGCTTCTAGAGTGTTTCCAAAGGCGAAGAATATCACACTTCCTTGGATCCTCATAGGAAGACAGAAAAAGAGGGGAAAAAGGTGCAAGAAATTCAGTCGCCCAAAATCAGTGCACATCATCTTGCATGTCCTTGTCCAGGAATGATTGCAGTTCCTTTGGGTTGTTGAAATATTTAGGCCCAGCAGGGGTCTGCAGCCTCAACTTAGCTGGGTACAGTAGTGTAGCTTGCTTCCCTTCTTTATGTAGCCTAGAGCAAAGTGGGGCGAAATCTCTTCGCATCTTGGATACTTCTGCAGAGAAGTCTTGAAAAATCAGGAGTTGTTTTCCTTCAAATTGTAATTGTCCGGTATGGGCCCGGTATGCTCTCAGAAGAGCCAACTTTTCCTGATAATTCAGGCATTTGAAAATTACCTGACGTGGACGAGAGTTCAGTGTTTCAAGTCCCTTGTCCGGGCCCAGACGGTGTGCACGCTCCACATCCAAGGGTAAGTGGTCCGGATTCATCTTTAGAAGCTTGGGCAGGGTTAAAGCAGTGAATTCCAGCAGATCTTTGCTTTTTATCGTTTCTGGAACCCCCACTACCCGCAAGTTGTTCCTGCGGCTCCTATTTTCGAGGTCGTCTACTTTCTCCTGCAGCGCTCTATTCTGTCGCTGAAGTTGTCTTACTGAGGTGGATGTAGACGCCTGCATATCCTCCACATCAGAGATGCGTTGCTCAGCGTGTGCGAGCCTGGATGAAAATTGGCGCACTTCACTAGTGAGTGTGTCAACCCCTGCCTGGAGAGTGTCCATTTTGGGGAGGAAGAAGGATTTTAGTTCCTGAAGTAGTGCAGACGAATCTGTCGTGATGACCTGGGAGGCCCTGGGGGAGGGCGGAGGGTCAGGGTGTATATCTGTGGCTGGTCGCTTCTTCTCTGTATGCTTGCCTCTGGAAGTCATTATTTCCGCAGCTTTGCTGGTAATAGGTGCGAAATAATGGTCAAGCTTCATGCAAACAGTGTGCTGATAGTTGCAGAGTTCAGATGGTAAATGCTTGTAAAACTGTATATGACCTCTAGGAGGCAGTGCAGAACAGAAAATGCTGATGGCAGAAACAGCTTCAGAGAAAAGCAGCAGAGGTTGTTCACCAGAATCTCACAATTGAGCTGTGCAAATAAAAAGATTTCACCTAGTGGTGTTATAAACGGTAAATACCAATCCAAAAAGATAGTGAGAGAGCAAAAACAGCCAAAGTATCAAGTTGAATAGAATGTTGAGCTGGTGTTGTTATTCACAATATAAGCTCAGGCAGTAAGCTTCTGATATGCAGCTCCACAGCTTCTTCAGCAAGGTTTCACATGGGACTAGCAAGTAGATCAAAGAAGGAGCGTGGCGTTACACTGTATGCTGTCAGTACTGTTAAAGAGTCTATCTCCCAATGGCTGTGCGGGGGTTTTATAGAGTAAGAATGTGTAGAAAGACACTGCGGGGAGGGCTGTGTGCTGTGAGCCGGGAGATATATGATAGCAGAATCCCACGTGGCAGTTCTTAGATGTAAGGCTGTGGACCTAAAAGTTTCCCATTTTTGCTTTCTTACTAGGGACACCAATGCTAGATGTTGCAGCATGAAGTTTAGTGGTTCCCAAGCTACACAGGCCCTCTCCCTCCTCAGGCACAGTCTCTATTTCTCCCCCTATAATGCTCTTTTAGCAAATTGAGCGGTACTCTCACCAATGAGTCTTTGTGTGTTGTTGCAGCCACCTCACTCTTACCGCTCCTCTGCAGTGCCGGGTATGTTCTCCGGTGCTCTGTCCCGTCCAGCTGGTGAAGGAGAAAAAAGGCCGCAGGCCAAGATGGCGCCTGAACTTAGCGCTCCGTTGCGCACTTCTATCGTTCCGGGGGCAAGGGCGGTGTGGTAGCCCTTCACACGGCGTCGCCAGCTGAGGTGGGGTATCAGAGTTTCCCAGCAAGGCTATCTTGTGTGGGTTTTGGTCTGGCAGCAAACTTTTTGTATGTTTTAGGGAGCTGAATATGCGGAGCTCCTTTCGTTTGCTGCCAGTCCGTTGCGCCGCCCACCGGAAGTCCGAAAATTATTATTTTTATTGTGCACTTATGTAATGTATGCAGCTCCGTCCCAAATGAAAATGCAGTATACGCCCCTTAGTGAGACAGCCTGTTTTCAGGGTAAAAAGTGGCTTTAGATAACTCCACCAGGGAAATAAAAGTACTGGCGAGCATTCATAAATAATCTTTGGTTAAAGACATTATTTTTTTAACATATTTCACAAATAGAATAAATGAGTAAACCAAATTGAAGGACATATAATTAAAGGGCCATAAAAATAAAAAAACGACATGCACTGCTTCATTAGAACGTGTAATTTTACAACTGTTGACACTGCACTACTTTGTGTTTAACCCCTACAAATGGCTTAAACACACAGTAGAAGCACCACTTGGGGCCTGCAGAGCACTGCAATTCCCAAGCAGAGACCATGCTGATCTATCTATCTATTGGGTACTTATAGAGCGCAAACTAATCACCCGTGAGTGTCTGAAGGTGCTATGATTCAATCAGCAGCACTAGTTGCACATCTGAGTCGCTGCTGATTGGATACATTGATCCAAAGCGGCACTTCTACTATGTGTTTAACCCCTTTACGGGGGTTAAACATACAGTAGCGTAGGGTCGATAGTTGTAAAATCACATGTAACAAATTAGAGCATGTCTTTTTTTGACTATTATGACCCTTTAAAAAGAGAAATATTCCATACATTTACAAAATTCACATGACACAGAGGATAGTTACCAAACTCCATGGACAGGATCCAGGTTTCAAACAAGATATTATGAGGTCTCATTTAACAGACATTTTTAAATTCAAAGTCCTTGTTACTTGTTGCTGTAGTAGACAAGGATAACCACTATCAAGTTAAAAACACCTGCATTGTTTTACAGTTTATCTGATAAACTCATCTAAGGCCAATTGGGGACAGATATTTGCCATGTGCATTTACAGTTCTCCGAATTGGAAAGCTCCATTTGAGAACTTAGAAGTATAGTGCATTATAAATCAGTGTTACTTAAGATAATAATTTATAAGCTATGAGTAATGTAACTCTAGATTTATTACTTTAATTTGCAGGTGTGTTTTGACTAGATTCATGATTATTTTTAACTGATGAAAATATGGCCTTTTAAATTTGCATTTCTATAAGAGCAAATATTTTTTAGTTTGAAGTGAAGAAAGTCACTAATTTGTGTATGTATAGTTTGTAATTAAAACTCTCTGTATGCATTATTTAGAATCTGTTATAGGGGGCATTGAATGGTTTGCTGTGTACATGCAAACTATTGATCTAATAAACCAATCACTTTAGGGTTTGTGGTTTTACTGTTTTATAATGTTATTTTTGTAGTCATTTTCAGAACATATTCTTTTGGGTTTAATATAAATCACTTTGCTATATTTTAACAGAGATATTCTGGCTTAGGTATAGTTCCAGGGGAATGTTACGTTGATATATGAGCAGCAGAGACATTTGGAAATAGTTTCTGTGGGTTGAATAGAAAACAACATACTATCGGCTAGATTACGAGTTTTGCATTATGAGTGAAAAAGCCACATAACGCTGCTTTTTCACTACCGCTGCTATTACGAGTCTTGCCGGTATAGCTGTACCGCACACTTTTTTGGCCATAACACAACTTAACTACCGCACCTTTCAAAAAGTCCTTTTTCAATGGGATTTCCATAGCGCTAGTATTACGAGTTTTGTCTGGGAGGCCAAAAAGTAAGTGGTACACCCACTCTATACCGTTAAGATTCGTACCGCCATCTAAAGTCAGTAGTTATGGGTTTTACGTTACAAATCTATAGCATAAAACTCATAACTAAAGTGTTACAAAGTACACTAACACCCATAAACTACCTAATAACCCCTAAACCAAGGTCCTCCCGCATCGCAAACACTATAATAAAATTATTAACCCCTAATCTGCCGCTCCGGACATCGCCGCCACTTAAAAAATGTATTAACCTCTAATCTTCCGCTCTTGACATCGCTGCCACTATAATATGCTACATATTAACCCCTAAACCGCTGCACTCCCGTATCGCAAACACTAGTTAAATAATATTAACCCCTAATCTGCTGCCCCCAACGTCACTGCCGCCACTATACTAAAGTTATTAACCCCTAAACATAACCCTAAGTCTAACCCTAACACCACTAACTTTAATATAATTAAAATAAATCTAAATAAAAATTACTATCATGAACTAAATAATTCCTATTTAAAACTAAATACCTGAAAAATAAACCCTTAGCTAGCTACAATATAACTAATAGTTACATTGTAGCTATCTTAGGTTTTATTTTTATTTTACAGGTAAGTTTGTATTTATTTTAATTAGGTAGACTATTTAGTAAATAGTCATTACCAATTTACTAGCTACCTAGTCAAAATAAATACAAATTTACCAGTAAAATAAAACCTAACTTGTCTTACACTAACACCTAAAATTACACTACAATTACAATTACACTTAAATAAATGACATTAATTAAATACAATTAACTAAATTACAAAAAAAAAACAAAACACTAAATTACACAAAATAAAAAAGAAATTATCAAATATTTAAACTAATTACACCTAATCTAATAGCCCTATCAAAATAAAAAAGCCCCCCCAAATTAAAAAAAACCCTAGCCTAAACTAAACTGCCAATAGCCCTTAAAAAAGCCTTTTGAGGGGCATTGCCCCAAAGAAATCAGCTCTTTTACCTGTAAAAGAAAATACAAACAACAGTAAAACCCACCACCCACACAACCAACCCCCCCCAAATAAAATCCTATCTAAAAAACCTAAGCTCCTCATTGCCCTGAAAAGGGCATTTGGATGGGCATTGCCGTTAAAAGGGCATTTAGCTCTTTTCCATTGCCAAAACCTAAACTAGAAATAAAACCCACCCAATAAACAATTAAAAAAACCTAACACTAACCCCCGAAGATCCACTTACAGTTTTTGAAGACCGGACATCCATCCTCATCAAGCCGGGAGAAGTCTTCATCCAAGCGGGCAGAAGTCCTCAACGAAGCCGGGAGAAATCTTCATCCAAGCGGCAAGAAGTGGTCCTCCAGGCGGGCAGAAGTCTTCATCCAGATGACATCTTCTATCTTTATCCTTCCGACGCGGAGCGGCTCCATCTTCAAGACATCTGGAGAGGAGCATCCTCTTCTGTCGATGGCTACTGAAGAATGAAGGTTCCTTTAAGGGATGTCATCCAAGATGGTGTCCCTTGAATTCCGATTGGCTGATAGAATTCAATCAGCCAATCGGAATTAAAGGTGAGAATATCCTATTGGCTGATGCAATCAGCCAATAGGATTGAGCTTCAATCCTATTGGCTGATCCAATCAGCCAATAGGATTGAGCTTGCATTCTATTGGCTGATTGGAACAGCCAATAGAATGCAAGCTCAATCTTTTTGGCTGATTGGATCAGCCAATAGGATTGAAGCTCAATCCTATTGGCTGATTGCATTAGCCAATAGGATTTTTCACCTTTAATTCCAATTGACTGATAGAATTCTATCAGCCAATCGGAATTCAAGGGATGCCATCTTGGATGACGTCATTTAAAGGAACCTTCAGTGTACGACTGGGACCGTATGAAGAGGATGCTCCACGCCGGATGTCTTGAAGATGGAGCCGCTTCGCGTCGGAAGGATGAAGATAGAAGATGCCGTCTGGATGAAGACTTCTGCCCGTCTGGAGGATGACTTCTTGCCGCTTGGATGAAGACTTCTCCCGGCTTCGTTGAGGATAGATGTCTGGTCCTCAAAAACTGTAAGTGGATCTTCGGGGGTTAGTGTTAGTTTTTTTTTAAGGGTTTATTGGGTGGGTTTTATTTTTAGCTTAGGGTTTGGGCAATGGAAAAGAGCTAAATGCCCTTTTAAGGGCAATGCCCATCCAAATGCCCTTTTCAGGGCAATGGGGAGCTTAGGTTTTTTAGATAGGATTTTATATTTTTGGGGTTTGGTTGTATGGGTGGTGGGTTTTATTATTGGGAAGTTGCTTGTATTTTTTTTTTTACAGAAAAAAAGCTGATTTCTTTGGGGCAATGCCCGGCAAAAGGCTCTTTTAAGGGCTATTGGCAGTTTAGTTTAGGCTAGGTTTTTTTTTTATTTTGGGGGGGGGGGCTTTATTATTTTGATATGGCTATTAGAATAGGTGTAATTAGTTTAAATATTTGATAATTCCTTTTTTATTTTGTGTACTTTAGTGTTTATTATTTTTTGTAAATTGTATTTAATTAATGTAATTGATTTAATTGTAGTGTAATGTTAGGTGTTAGTGTAAGATAGGTTAGGTTTTATTTTACAGGTAAATTTGTATTCATTTTAACTAGGTAGCTAGTAAATAGTTAATAACTATTTACTAACTAGTCTACCTAGTTAAAATAAATACAAACTTGCCTGTGAAATAAAATCAAATCTAAGATAGCTACAATGTAACTAGTTATATTGTAGCTAGCTTAGGGTTTATTTTACAGGTATTTAGTTTTATTTTAATTATGTTAAAGTTAGTCGTGTTAGGGTTAGGGTTATGTTAGGGTTAGATTTAGGGTTAGGTTTAGGGGTTAATAACTTTAGTATAGTGGTGGCGACGTTGGGGGTCACAGATTGGGGGTTAATAAGTGTAGGTAGGTAGCAACGACATTGGGGGCGGCATATTAGGGGTTAATAAGTGTAGTTAGGTGGCTGCGATATCGGGAGCGTCATATTAGGGGTTAATAAGTGTAATGTAGGTGTCAGCGACATTGGGGGAGGAAGATTAGGGGTTAATAAGTGTAATGTAGGTGGCGGCGATGTCGGGGGCGGCAGATTAGGGGTATTTAGACTCAGGGTTTATGTTAGGGTGTTAGGTGTAAACATAACTTTTCTTTCCCCATAGGAATCAATGGGGCTGCGTTACGGAGCTTTATGCTCCTTTATTGCAGGTGTTAGGCTTTTTTTTTTAGCCGGCTCTCCCCATTGATGTCTATGGGGAAATCGTGCACGAGCACGTAAAACCAGCTCAAAGCAGCGCTGGTATTTGTGTGCGGTATGGAGCTCAACGCTGCTATATTGCCTGCTAACGCCGGGTTTTTGAAAACCTATAATAGCAGTGCTATAGGGAGATGAGCGGTGGAAATAACTTGCAAGTTAGTACCAATCCGCTCATAACGCAAAACTCGTAATCTAGGCGTTAGTGTTTAAGTGTGAGCCTGGATAGTGGTTACTTTTTCTTTTTCCTAGAGCATAAAAAATGTAGCCACCAAGCAGCAAGTGCTACCCAGAGTGTTGAATCAAAAATGGTCCGGCTCCTAAGCTTACATTACTGCTTTTCAAATAAAGATACAACGAGAACAAAGAAAAATTGATACTAGGAGTAAATTAGAAAGCTGCTTACAATTGCATGCTCCATCTGAATCATGAAAGAGAAAAAATGGTTTCATATCCCTTTATGTTTTATGTTTCATCAGATACATGACACAAACAGCTAGATTACAAGTGATGGCGTAATGGCTGCAATTAGCGTGTGCGTTATTTTCATTGCACACTTTTCATAAAGTCGGGATTACAAATCTGAAAAGAACCTTGTTATGCATCGCGGTAATACGAGTGCCGCGTTTATTTCCCTAGCGTAATCACGGACGCGTAATTGAATCTCCCATAGAGTTCAATGCAAACTGAAGAATACTCGGATTTTTCTTCTAACACTTAACATCATGAGAACTACACAATGCTCTGTCATATCACGCATACAACATCATAAACACAAACTAAAATCAGATCTAATGTACAAACAACAATCGCTCAAAAAACATAGCACATACGCATTCAACATTCACAATCCTTTACAAGTAATACTACACAACATTTACACTAAACAATGATTAGGAAAATACGTTGCGATCTGTATCACGGAACAAAACAACATGAAAAATGAATTGCACACTGATACACAAACAAAACATTTGCATTGGCGATTAGAAAACATTATTAAAAAATAAATGTTTACAACACTTAACAAATACGATACGAACAGAAATCACCATTTATATTTTGGGATACTAAATTAGGAGAATTTTATTCAAAATGATCACTATGACATCATAGCATTATACACACTCCACAAATACATATGTGCATTTACAAACTTGATATGAGCATGCGCAAATTAAAACAACTACTCCACATTGCACACATACAAATCATCACTAAAGCACACCTGGACCTCCTTTACTTTGCAAACTGGTACATCATTAACCATTTACATAGTGTATATAAGCACGCTAGAAACATGGCTTCTTTGACTGTATTGCTTTTTCGAGATAGGTGCAGGTCTAGGCTTTGGAGGTTTTAGAGAATTAGCGAGTTAGTGAGAGTTAGTGAGAGAGAGAGTTAGTTAGTGACAGACAGTGAGATTTAGTGAGTGAGAGTTAGTAAGTGAGAGTGAGAGTTAGTGACAGACAGTGAGAGTTGGTTAGTTAGTGAGTGAGAGAGAGTTAGTTAGTGAGAGAGAGTGATAGTTGGTTAGTGACAGACAGTGAGAGTTTGTCTGGGTGAGTGTGCAAGTGCTGTTTTTTGGTACATTACATAAACACATTTACACCCAAACACATTCAATACATACACACACATATCAGTAGCACTACATGCACACACATACACTCCAAACCACATTCCCTTTAATCCCATACCCATCCCGTAGTTAAAATTTGGTTGATTTACACCAACTTATTGTTTACATACCCTCATTCACTCCTTTTTATAATACGTTTGCCTATTAATTAATATCCCTTACCCTATTTTCTTAAGACCATTCACAGTTTGAGCACTTTTTACTTTTAGTTCATTATTTTGGCACCCCTTTCATTTGGGCACTTTCACATTTGGAACGAGTATTGCGGGAAGGAGGGCTAGGGGAGAGCCAAGGCAGGAGATCAGCGTGGAGCTCTTACAGCTTATTACGCAGCAGGTTATGCAGGAGAGAGGGACAGGGAGGGGGAGAGGAACTAGAGAGGAAGGGGGAGAAGAAGGGGGAGAGGAAGGGGTGGGTGGACCCAGCCACTTTGTTGAAGATGAACAAGTGGCTGGGCCCAGTGGTGTAGGGCAGGAGTGCAGACAGGGCGCATTACAGTCCGGACAACAGAGGCTCACATCACAGGGGAAGCCCAGGCAGAGGGAGGAGAGTTATACCATGGAGGAGAAGGAGGTCTGTATAGCAGCCTATATGGAGAGTGCTAGGAGGCTGCAGGCACCGAAGGCCACCCCTTCAGATAAGAAAAAGTCGTGGCTGTAGATAATGAATGCTGTCAATTAGAGCTGCACGATTAATCGCATATGCGATTTAAAACCGCGATTAATCGACGCGATTTTAAAACAGCAAGGAGTCACAATTTTTTCCTACATAAAAAATTTCTTTAGAAGTGGCTGTAATACATTCATTTATTTGTGATTTCTTGCAAACCAGCTCCATCTAGTGGTTGCTTTTAGCACACATTTGTAAAATGGCTCTTTTACTTTCACTTTCTGTTCTGAGAAGCAGCCGATCAATCAAGAAATCTAAAAGCAGAGCCCATGCAGGAATGAAGAGCAAAGAAAGCCACTTACTTATATTTCCCCCTAGGGACGTCTGCAGTCTGAAACTTAGGGTATGTAAACATTATGGAACCTCCCACACAATCTCCTGCTCTCTGAGAAACAACTTACATACATAGCAGATGCAGTTAACCCCACGGCTCCCAAAAAGGCTAAAACTGCAGTCCCCTCTGCTATTAGCTGCTGGGTTAACTTAACTGCATCTACAATGTATTTTATATCAGCAAGACACAGCATTTCTGAAAGGAGCAGCCCCCCACCCCTACTGCTATATGCCTGTAATGGATGCCCGGACAGGAGCAGGGCTCATTTTCAGTCAAATTAAAATGTTTAAAAAAGAAGAAAAAAAATATTATATATATACTGTATATATATATATATATATATATATATATATATATATATATATGTGTGTGTGTGTGTGTGTGTGTGTGTGTGTGTGTGTGTATGTGGCTTACACTGCTTCATTTGTTAATCATACCACTGTCCACAGTTAGAATGACTGTCCAAGAAAACATGACAATGTTGTGTGTTATAAGACCTAATAACTGGCTAGTAGCTACTATTTAATCACATCACAGGCACAAATTTTATTTGAACTATTTTGTGGTTTGTATTTTTATACTCCAAGAGTATATTGGGCATTTAGAAACATAAACATTAAGATTCTGTAGTGTAAAATAAACTTTATAATACAAAATGAAGGTGTTATAGTCATTTATAAGAAAATCGCGATTAAATCACAATCGCAATTTTTTTTTGCCCATATCGCCCAGCACTACTGTCAATGCAGTAGGGGAGTGCAGGGGGGATGTCAAATCAATACAGCACTGCTACCGGGACTGCAGAAGTGAACTCAAGAAGAAGATGTCAAGGGAGAATGCATACCATGCAGGGACCAGTGGCGGGCCGGAACAGACATTTGTATACAGCCGCTGGGAGGACATGCTGCGTCCCAACATCTCTGAGGTGGCCGTAATCGGTATCGAAGGAGGAATTGATACCGATAACCTGCCCCTCTCATCTGATGGTAAACTCATTTAATAATCTCTTTACATCCACCACATAACCCATTCACACGCAAAATAATTTAGGGATATGACTAACGCAATTACACTTTTTTAAATATTATTACGGAAATGCATTCAGAATTACCTTGAGAAAGTTGGATTTGAAGAACAGCCATCACATTTAGTATTTAGTCTACAGATTAGGTGTGCATTTAAACAGATTTAAGACGCACACAAAAAAACATTCATATTGACCATCTAGATATCCGAAAGACTGGTTTGCAAATACGTAAATCGTATTGTTTGCTTTTGGTTAAAATTGAATTACGAAGGCAGCTCATTAATACACTTTCAAATATAACATTTACATCATTTTTTGGAACTGTGCTAATATCTCCATTTCTTTCATTTTCAAATATACAGAGTCTGAGGCCTGGGAGGAGCACAAACAGCACGAACAGGCTCCTCCTTCCCCCAGACATGAGCGTGGTGCAGAAGGTGACACGCCACCTCGGGGAGAAATAGAACATATCCCTGCACTTTCCCCCCCTGAAGAAGCCCCCCATGCAGAAGAGATCCCTGCAGCAGTCCCCCCGTGCATTAGTCCGCCATGCACCAACAGCCCGCCGTGCACCAGCTCCTCCTGAGGAGAACATCCTCCCAGAGATACCAGGGGTGGAGCTGATGAGGATAGAAATGCAGAACTCCCGTAGGGAACAACAAGAACACAGAGAGTTCATGAGAAACTCAATGAACCACCTGCTTGAAGGACAAAATAATATCTTGCAGGTCCTCCGGGAGGTGGCAGGCAGACCAGGAAGGGGAAGACCCTCAGCTCCTGGACCATCTGCTCCTGGGCCTCCTCCATCTCCTCCTCTGCTCGGTGAATCCCCAACCACTCATAATAGTCCTCCTCCCCTTCTTCCCCAACCATCTCCAAGGTGGACATGTCGGAGTGGGCATTTGCCCTCCCCAGAGCCTCCGTCTCGTGGGAAGAAGGGAAGGAGGAAGTAATTATGTATATCTATATTTTTTTTAGTTATTATGGCCTAGATTTAGAGTTCGGCGGTAGCCGTCAAAACCAGCGTTAGAGGCTCCTAACGCTGGTTTTGGGCGCCCGCTGGTATTTGGAGTCAGTGATTAAAGGGTCTAACGCTCACTTTTCAGCCGCGACTTTTCCATACCGCAGATCCCCCTACGCCATTTGCGTAGCCTATCTTTTCAATGGGATCTTTCTAACGCTGGTATTTAGAGTCGTTTCTGCAGTGAGCGTTAGAGCTCTAACGACAAGATTCCAGCCGCCTGAAAATAGCAGGAGTTAAGAGCTTTCTGGCTAACGCCGGTTTATAAAGCTCTTAACTACTGTACCCTAAAGTACACTAACACCCATAAACTACCTATGTACCCCTAAACCGAGGTCCCCCCACATCGCCGCCACTCGATTAAAATTTTTAACCCCTAATCTGCCGACCGCCACCTACGTTATACTTATGTACCCCTAATCTGCTGCCCCTAACACCGCCGACCCCTGTATTATATCTATTAACCCCTAACTTGCCCCCCACAACGTCGCCGCAAGCTACTTAAAATAATTAACCCCTAATCTTCCGACCGCAAATCGCCGCCACCTACGTTATCCCTATGTACCCCTAATCTGCTACCCCTAACATCGCCGACCCCTATGTTATATTTATTAACCCCTAATCTGCCCCCCACAACGTCGCCGACACCTACCTACACTTATTAACCCCTAATCTGCCGAGCGGACCTGAGCGCTACTATAATAAAGTTATTAACCCCTAATCCGCCTCACTAACCCTATCATAAATAGTATTAACCCCTAATCTGCCCTCCCTAACATCGCCGACACCTACCTTCAATTATTAACCCCTAATCTTCCGACCGGAGCTCACCGCTATTCTAATAAATGTATTAACCCCTAAAGCTAAGTCTAACCCTAACACTAACACCCCCCTAAGTTAAATATAATTTTTATCTAACGAAATAAATTAACTCTTATTAAATAAATAATTCCTATTTAAAGCTAAATACTTACCTGTAAAATAAATCCTAATATAGCTACAATATAAATTATAATTATATTATACCTATTTTAGGATTAATATTTATTTTACAGGCAACTTTGTAATTATTTTAACCAGGTACAATAGCTATTAAATAGTTAAGAACTATTTAATAGTTACCTAGTTAAAATAATTACAAATTTACCTGTAAAATAAATCCTAACCTAAGATATAATTAAACCTAACACTACCCTATCAATAAAATAATTAAATAAACTACCTACAATTACCTACAATTAACCTAACAATACACTATCAATACATTAATTAAACACAATTGCTACAAATAAATAAAATTAAATAAACTATCTAAAGTACAAAAAATAAAAAAGAACTAAGTTACAGAAAATAATAAAATATTTACAAACATAAGAAAAATATTACAACAATTTTAAACTAATTACACCTACTCTAAGCCCCCTAATAAAATAACAAAGCCCCCCAAAATAAAAAATTCCCTACCCTATTCTAAAATACAAATATTACAAGCTCTTTTACCTTACCAGCCCTGAACAGGGCCCTTTGCGGGGCATGCCCCAAGAATTTCAGCTCTTTTGCCTGTAAAAAAAAACATACTATACCCCCCCCCCAACATTACAACCCACCACCCACATACCCCTAATCTAACCCAAACCCCCCTTAAATAAACCTAACACTACCCCCCTGATGATCTTCCTACCTTGTCTTCACCATGCCAGGTTCACCGATCCGTCCTGGCTCCAAGATCTTCATCCAAGCCAAGCGGGGGCTAGACATCCACTGAAGAAGTCCAGAAGAGGGTCCAAAGTCTTCCTCCTATCCGGCAAGAAGAGGACATCCGGACCGGCAAACATCTTCTCCAAGCGGCATCTTCTATCTTCTTCCATCCGATGACGACCGGCTCCATCTTGAAGACCTCCAGCGCGGATCCATCCTCTTCTTCCGACGACTAGACGACGAATGACGGTTCCTTTAAGGGACGTCATCCAAGATGGCGTCCCTCGAATTCCGATTGGCTGATAGGATTCTATCAGCCAATCGGAATTAAGGTAGGAATTTTCTGATTGGCTGATGGAATCAGCCAATCAGAATCAAGTTCAATCCGATTGGCTGATCCAATCAGCCAATCAGATTGAGCTCGCATTCTATTGGCTGATCGGAACAGCCAATAGAATGCGAGCTCAATCTGATTGGCTGATTGGATCAGCCAATCGGATTGAACTTGATTCTGATTGGCTGATTCCATCAGCCAATCAGAAAATTCCTACCTTAATTCCGATTGGCTGATAGAATCCTATCAGCCAATCGGAATTCGAGGGACGCCATCTTGGATGACGTCCCTTAAAGGAACCGTCATTCGTCGTCTAGTCGTCGGAAGAAGAGGATGGATCCGCGCTGGAGGTCTTCAAGATGGAGCCGGTCGTCATCGGATGGAAGAAGATAGAAGATGCCGCTTGGAGAAGATGTTTGCCGGTCCGGATGTCCTCTTCTTGCCGGATAGGAGGAAGACTTTGGACCCTCTTCTGGACTTCTTCAGTGGATGTCTAGCCCCCGCTTGGCTTGGATGAAGATCTTGGAGCCAGGACGGATCGGTGAACCTGGCATGGTGAAGACAAGGTAGGAAGATCATCAGGGGGGTAGTGTTAGGTTTATTTAAGGGGGGTTTGGGTTAGATTAGGGGTATGTGGGTGGTGGGTTGTAATGTTGGGGGGGGGGTATAGTATGTTTTTTTTTACAGGCAAAAGAGCTGAAATTCTTGGGGCATGCCCCGCAAAGGGCCCTGTTCAGGGATGGTAAGGTAAAAGAGCTTGTAATATTTGTATTTTAGAATAGGGTAGGGAATTTTTTATTTTGGGGGGCTTTGTTATTTTATTAGGGGGCTTAGAGTAGGTGTAATTAGTTTAAAATTGTTGTAATATTTTTCTTATGTTTGTAAATATTTTATTATTTTCTGTAACTTAGTTCTTTTTTATTTTTTGTACTTTAGATAGTTTATTTAATTTTATTTATTTGTAGCAATTGTGTTTAATTAATGTATTGATAGTGTATTGTTAGGTTAATTGTAGGTAATTGTAGGTAGTTTATTTAATTATTTTATTGATAGGGTAGTGTTAGGTTTAATTATATCTTAGGTTAGGATTTATTTTACAGGTAAATTTGTAATTATTTTAACTAGGTAACTATTAAATAGTTCTTAACTATTTAATAGCTATTGTACCTGGTTAAAATAATTACAAAGTTGCCTGTAAAATAAATATTAATCCTAAAATAGGTATAATATAATTATAATTTATATTGTAGCTATATTAGGATTTATTTTACAGGTAAGTATTTAGCTTTAAATAGGAATTATTTATTTAATAAGAGTTAATTTATTTCGTTAGATAAAAATTATATTTAATTTAGGGGGGTGTTAGTGTTAGGGTTAGACTTAGCTTTAGGGGTTAATACATTTATTAGAATAGCGGTGAGCTCCGGTCGGAAGATTAGGGGTTAATAATTGAAGGTAGGTGTCGGCGATGTTAGGGAGGGCAGATTAGGGGTTAATACTATTTATGATAGGGTTAGTGAGGCGGATTAGGGGTTAATAACTTTATTATAGTAGCGCTCAGGTCCGCTCGGCGGATTAGGGGTTAATAAGTGTAGGTAGGTGTCGGCGACGTTGTGGGGGGCAGATTAGGGGTTAATAAATATAACATAGGGGTCGGCGATGTTAGGGCAGCAGATTAGGGGTACATAGGGATAACGTAGGTGGCGGCGGTTTACGGAGCGGCAGATTAGGGGTTAAAAGTGTAATGCAGGGGTCAGCGATAGCGGGGGCGGCAGATTAGGGGTTAATAAGTGTAAGGTTAGGGGTGTTTAGACTCGGGGTACATGTTAGGGTGTTAGGTGCAGACTTAGGAGGTGTTTCCCCATAGGAAACAATGGGGCTGCGTTAGGAGCTGAACGCTGCTTTTTTGCAGGTGTTAGGTTTTTTTTCAGCTCAAACAGCCCCATTGTTTCCTATGGGAGAATCGTGCACGAGCACGTTTTTGATGCCGGCCGCGTCCGTAAGCAACTCTGGTATCGAGAGTTGCATTTGCGGTAAAAATGCTCTACGCTCCTTTTTTGGAGCCTAACGCAGCATTTGTTTGAACTCTCGATACCAGAGTTAAATTTATGGTGCGGCCAGAAAAAAACCCGCGGAGCGTTAACAGCCCTTTTACCGCCGAACTCTAAATCTAGCCGTTAATGTGTAAAGGATAGGTATGTGATGATGTTGTCTTCTTACACTTGTGGAGCACACTCTGTATTGAATAGGCTTCTATAGGACCAGCACCATGGAAGCAGATTGTTTGCAGAGTGTGTTTTAGATGGAGTTTCATTCAGAAGTTGTAATGAAGTTGCGCTATAATTTTTTTTAATATATATATATATACCGTATATATATATGAATGTCAAATTACCCGCGCTCCGCCGCATACTTTAAAAGTACATTTTTCTGTGAGCTAAGGGTTTGAATTGTTCTCCAATCAGCACTCTCCCCATATTGAACTTTTGTTGTAGCTAGAGGACTGATTGGAGAACAATTTAAATTTTCAGACTGCATTTACAAAAAAACCCCATAAAAATTAACAAAATAATAGCCCATTCCATAATTAAATATTGTATTTTGTGTAATAGATATATATTTTTTTTAACATTCATGCTCATGCACGAAAACTTAGATAAAAAAACAGCTTTCCGGGGGGGTGGAGCTAGCCGCTTAACTGGAGAGACATGTATTGCAGGAGCTCTCCCTTAGCTAAGTGATTTAAGCTTAAAATTAGTTACCCAAACTATACAAAAGGTGTTTTATTCCACCCCAGATCTCCTACTAGTTTGATTCCTGCGACTAGCTAAGGAAGACTGAAGCTTTTGGTGTATACAACGGAGGACAACTTTGCTGCTGCCTATAAACTCTGCTTCGACGTCGGAAGAGTGACCTCGCAACCACCGGAGGTGTTGGCTAACAACCCCACACTCCAGCTAACTAAACTATCCTGGGCTAACAGCAAGCTACTTGCCTGACCAATTACCCCTGCTGCCCGGAGGGTCGGGGCTCCGCTCCGGTGCAGCAGCTTAACACCACACAGACACTAGTGACTGGGAAGCGGCTTGGCACTACCGGCACATGAATCTCCCCTTGCAGAAGGTCCTACCTTGATACCCTAGTGGCGAGTGGTGTCGAAGATCGTCCCGGCTGTGGCCGGATCTGGGCTGTGGGGTTAGTGGCCTTGGAGACACATCGGGAGCGGAGCTGCGCCACTGATCCTTTGGCGCAAATCTCCGCCATCTTGAGGCCTGGCTTTACCTCTGAGACACTCACTATAGGGGGTCACTCATTCATCTTCAGCCCGAACTATCAGGGGAGCAGATCCACCACACTTTATCTCCCCATAACCCTGAGGATCACACTAGCCCTTAACAGTTTGCGAGATATATTGCTGCCACACATGTGAACTCTTTAACTTGCATCACTGAAAACTAGGGGGCAAAAAATAAAAACAAAAAACAAAATCTGACCTGTTTATTCCGGGGAACAGCCTCACTGTCTGGACTCTATAGGGAAAAAGTCTAACTGGGAAACAAAGTCCAAGTAAACGACCACCTAGCAGTACTAAAGCTGCAATATTACCTCACTATCTCAATAAGGTCTCCTGAGCAATATACCTAACCCAGGTGATGGTGGGATCCTACAACCTGTAAAAGAAGGGACACGGCTGTCTATACTAGACTTCCATTAAAACTTTGACCCACTACTCCCTATTCTGCATGCCACGTCTGGGCTCACACCAGACCCTGCAGAGCCTTTAACCCCTCTGTGGCTGTACCCACTACATCTTGTGCAAGATTTACCTTCCTATAGAGTATTAACCTGCCCATGCTATAGACAACCACACAGGATCATTGCTGTAGAAGGGAATTATAATCTCTGTTTACTGAAGGTCCTCAGCCTGTAGTTACTTTACCTGGGCGCTGAAGTATTTATGTGAAACCTGCTTTAAACTGCCTTCTCTACATTAGGCCAGGTGCAGGCAGAAGATCCTAACAACTCTTCCCAGATAGTTGGGGAACTCAGTGCCTTCCTAGCCCTGTACAACAGCCTGACACCCATTTGGTTTAACGAGGCTCTGCAGCCTATATAGTCCATATAGACACTCTAGTCCGCTATCTACTATTGCTGCAGTGCCGCTACACATGTCTTAGACCCTGTGCTGCATGGTCTGAATTTATTGCATCAGTGGGCCTCACTATACTGTTAGCTCAATGCTGCTGCGCCAGCTCATGTGTCTTTGAGCCCTGACTCAAAGTGGAGTGTTGTGTAATTTTTCTGTCTGTCTAACAACCTTTATCCTCTACAGGTCCATTGTTAGCATATGGGTTATTGGTCTACTGACCCAAAGTTGAGTGCTGCATCATTTTAATGCCTGCCTAACCACTTTTATTCCCTACAGGTTGTCTACTTCACAGTAATGCTTATTGCAATTAGTTAAACAAGCATAAATTAATGGTGTAACCCCTTGAAACTCACCCTTTCCGGCCTAGCTAGTCTAGGCTGGTCACTTCCACTTCCCCTTTCCCCTTCTCTCGAGTCGTATCCCCCTTCCCTGGGTCGAGAGGGGGCCTTGGTGCCTTAGGGACAGCCCGTTCAGCAACGCTGCCCATTAAGTTGTGTGCGATACTCAAAACCTATAGCAGTACAGTCTCTATCCATTCTGTCTTGTTGTGATGTATTCTGATAACATGTAAGCTTTTTCTAGATGCCAAGACCCCAGTCAGCCAGCTAAAAGCAGGTCATTATAGTGCTATCTTGTATCCACAAACCTTGCTGAAAATCCTTGCAGGCACACAACATGCCTCAAACATTCAAAAGAAAGCAAAAGCCCCTTAACACCCCCAAGTGTACAGTGGTGGACCACTTTAGCAAGCCCCTCTCTAGGTCTCTGGCTGGCTCAGATGAGGAACTCACAGACGCTAGTAGCTCAGCTGAGACCCCTAGTGAGACTACCCTGATCCAGTCTGTGGGACACTCCTTACGTGCTGAAAAAGAAGTTAATAACAACCTTATGGACTCTATCACCGCACTCTTGGCTTCCCACCATGACTCTCTATCTAAAAAATTTGAGAAGAGCCACGCAGATTTGAAACGTGAAATAGCCACCATAGGTGAGTGCACTGACATTATAGAGCGCAAACAGGAAGATTTGATGATTGACCACTCCAATTTACTTGGCTACTCTCAGTGCCTAGCCGAGCAGATAACGGACCTTGAAGTCAAATTGGCTGACCTAGAAGACCGCACCCGACGCAATAATATCCGGGTGAAGGGCATCCCTGAGACTGTCTCCCCTCAAGACCTAGAGAAGTACCTCCGGGAGCTATTCATTGCAATTTTGGGCCCAGAGGAGGGCCAGGAGATGCTGATAGACCAGGCACATAGGGCACTGAGACCCAGATCTGTGGAAGGGGACAAACCAAGAGATGTCATAGCCCGTCTGCATTATTATACCTTTAGAGACAAACTACTCCGAGCACTAGCAGGTGGCAGAAACCCTCCGGGGCAATATTCAGACATACAAATCTACCAAGATCTTTCCCCGCACACCCTCCAGCTGCGGCGTCACTATCAACCATATACCAAGTTGATGAGGGATAAAGCCATAAAATACAGATGGGGGTTCCCCGTTAAGCTTCATATAACCAAAGATGGCCACCAGTTCACAGCCTCTTCCCCACAGCAGGCTAGAGAACTCATGCAAAGATGGGAACTGTTGCCGCCGGATCCGCCTGATACTCAGCTCCACAAAGATACTACCAGGGGGTTGAGAGCCTCGGCCCCAGAGTGGCGACCTCTTCCCCAAAGAGTGGGTAACGCTCAGAAAAAACCCTCACAGTACTCGGGCAAAATCCCACCTGCATGCAGTATTTCTACAGATCCTTGCACTTGAGTCTTTTCTTGTTCAGCACTCTATATTGGACACTGTGCAGGGAGCTATTTTACTCCCCCATGATGGTTCAGATACCCCCTTCTGGGGCTATCACCTTTCCTTTCTTGTTCTTCAAATGACCTAGCATGGATACTTTCAGCACCTTTTTATTATACGGTTTCTTCTTTTTTATGTTTTACGTTCTACATAGAGAAATATATAAGTGTTAATGCAACAAAGCATTATTGTTACCACTGATTGTTGTTTGTTTGCTGTTTATTAAATAGAGAGATATGTTTACAGAATAGATTAACCAACACAACCATGAATATTGGTGTGAATCCTACCTACTGTACTGTGCATAACGGCACGGATTAACTGTGAATTTTATGTTACCATTACCTGTTGCCTGTTTGTTGACTACTGAGTAGAGAGTCATGCTTTAAGAGTAGATTAGCTAGCATAACTACAAATATTGGTTTGTGTTCCAACTACTTACCCATGTACAATGGCACCATTTAACTGTGAATTATATGTTTAACTTTGTTGAAATCTGGTAATGTTTTGCTCTTGTTGAGTTATGTATTTACTGCATGTGGTTCACCACACACGACATGTAGAGAGACGCACACGACACAGTTAGAAGAAACTTGACACTTGTGGACACTTGAGGCATACGCCAGAATGGCTGACTGGGGTCAGGCCTCACACGCCGGCCTCCCCCCACCTTAATAGTTGTGTTTTCTTACAACTTCCTGTAAGAACACTCATTGTGATAGTGTAATATACACATCGTTGGTACCCTGACAGTTTCTAAACAACACACTCAGATTGTAGTGAGCGCTTAGGCTCACCCCCCTCCCTTCCCTCTCCCCTTGGTACCCACCCCCCCCCCCCTCCTTGACCTACAAGAGTAATAGAGGCTATTGGCCCCATGGCACCCATAACCGTGGCCACCCTTAATGCCCAGGGATTGAATTCCCCTACTAAGCGAAGCCTCTTATCCAATTATCTGAACTCCCACAAATTGCATATTGTGTTTCTACAGGAGACACATTGGGATAAAAACTCTAGACCGTTCCGTAACCTGACACACTACCCCATATGTGAAATGGCTTCTTTCTCAGAGAAAAAGAGAGGGGTAGCAATCCTGATCCATAGAGATGTCTGTTGTACCATAGAATATGCAGATTGTGACCCCCGAGGGCAGATACCTGATTTTGGTCTGCACATTAAATGGAATCCTATATACTTTAGCCTCCATCTACACCCCAAATACCAAACAGATACCATTCTTGAGAAAGTTTTTGAGGAGACTGGGCGAAGTTAGGAGAGGCCACCTATTGATAGGTGGGGATCTTAATTTGGTTTGGGACCCTACTTTAGATAAAAAAAAAACCCTAAAAGATGCCCCTCTGATGTGCTTATGTACCAGCACGGCCTCTATGACATTTGGTGCTGCCTTGCCCCGACTGAGAGAGACTACACCAACCATTCTAAACCGCATAACTCCTACTCTAGAATTGACTACTTGTTGTGTGACTCCTGGACTTTGGACCAATTCTGTGCCCCACGCATAAGACCATGCTCCTGGTCTGATCACGACCTTGTTAGTGCTAGATGCTCTATGTTGCATCCCCCTGACAGCAGGCCCTCCTGGAAGCTACCAGATCAATTTCTCTCAGAGGGTGAGATCCCTCAACTTGTGGAGATAATCTCGGATTTTCATTTCGGAGACATAATGATACGGGAGACAAGAGCCAGGGCATCCTGTGGGCCTCACTTAAAGCCTACCTCAGGGGGCACTTTATTAAAAAAAGTGCACTGTTAAAAGCGAAGAGTAGGATCCCCCTTGCTAAACTGTATGCGGAACTGAGACAGATTGAAATGGCCAACAAAAGTACCCCTACTCCCACCCTTGCCGACCGGGTAGGTACAATCAGAGATCAAATCAACAAGAGAGAGCAGCTCCGTGTTCAAGCAAATCTATTCAAGCTTAAGCAACTATATTTCTATAAAGGAAATAAGGCTGATAGATTGCTTGCCCGTAAGCTCAGGGACCAGGCCAGAATTCCCTCGATTTCTACTGCAGCAGGCGCAGTCCATTCGCCAAGAGATATAGGACAGGCATTTGCCGACTACTATACCTCGCTATATAATCTTGATAACAACTCTTTGGGGGTGGACGCTCGTAGGACAGCTACTCAGCAGTTCTTGGCGAAGTTAGACCTTCCCTCCCTGGACGCAGCTTCGGTGGATGACCTGGCTGCTCCTTTCACCCAAGAGGAAATCAAAACAGCCATTCTAGCACTAAAGCCCCATAAGGCTCTGGGTCCAGATGGCTTTACGAGCTTATTCTATTGCACCTTTGCCCAATTACTATTGCCTATAATGCTTCACCTTTACGATGAGGTTAGGGAGACGGGGATCTTCCTTCCTGAATTCCTAGAGGCCAGTATCCTGACCATACCCAAAGAGGGGAAGGATCCGATGCTTTGTGAGAGCTATCGGCCTATCTCACTTATTAATGTGGACGTGAAAGTCTATGCTAAGGTCCTGGCGACCAGGCTTGGAAAACACTGTCGCTGGTCCATTTGGACCAAGTGGGGTTCATACAGGGTAGGTAGGGTACTGATAACACCCGTAGGTTACTGAACATATTTATGGAAGTGGCAGATATGGGGCTACCCCTTCTCACCCTGTCTATGGACGCAGAAAAAGCGTTTGAAAGGGTGGGGTGGGAATACATGTTCTGCGCCCTGGAGCGTTTTGGGATCCCGGAGTATTTCGTACAGCGGTTGCTGCTCTCTACGCCTCTCCAATGGCCATGGTTAAAGGGTTAGGCTTCTGTTCCCCTAAAATTGCCATCAGGAATGGGACCAGACAGGGGTGTTTTCGCATTGGTGATGGAACCGCTCGCGGAGGCAATTAGGGAAAACCACAGAATACAGGGTCTTCAGATCCATGACACACTTCAGAAGTTAGCGCTCTTCGCCAATGATCTCACTCTCTTCCTAACGAATCCGGTGGAATCACTTCCCCCCCTCTTTGAGACTATTGACACCTTTAGCAGAATATCGAATTATAAGATTAATGTGTCTAAAATAGAGGCTTACATTATCCACATTGACCAGTCAGAGCAGAGGTGTCTTAAGCAACTCTACTCGTTCAAGTGGTCGGGGGACGGGATTCGACATCTGGGTGTCTACCTGTCACATGTCAAAGACACAGTGATACAGGAAAATTATACTGTCTTACTAAAGTGGGTTGATGCCAGACTGAAATCTAAGAAATATGAGGAAATATCCTGGATGGGCAGAATTGCTGCTCTAAAGATGATGATCCTCCCTAAGTTAACTTACATCATGCGGTGTATTCCCATTCCAGTACCGGGGAGGATCCTGCGCGGCTTCCAAACGTCATTTAACTCCTATGTCTGGGACAATAAGCGGCCGAGAGTTGCGGCAGCCACACTCCAGGCCTCGATTGACTGAGGTGGGTTGGGACTACCCAATGTCCAGCTTTATCACCAAGCGGCGATGATCTCGCATGTCTCGGCGTGGGGACCAGCTCTACCCCCCACAAGATGGAGAGAGCTGGAGCAGGCATCCCTCCCTGCTTACGTTGACCTTTCGGATTTGCTGTGGGTTCCCCCGCATTTAGCCACGCGAATACCTATCTCTAACCATCTCATTAAAAACTGCCAATTAGCCTGGTTCTAATTGCGGCACAACCAGCTGATAGCCCCGCACCCCTCCCCTGTTCAACCGGTCGTGTCACTTCTACAGGGGCTGCCCAACAATCGGCTTACCCCCTGGAAGACCCTAGAGGTCACTTCTTTAAGTGACTTCTACTTAAATGAGAATCTTCTCCCATCCCAAGATATGATAGTCAGGTTTGACATTCCCCGTCACCTAGAGTTTGACTTTATGAGACTCAGATCCCTTATGAAGGCGTGGGGATTCCTAGTCGATAAGATCAGGCCACCCACTCTTTGGGAGGTTAGATGGAAAGCGAACCTGCAACTATACCAACCTCTCACTGCCCACTACAGATCCCTCTTGGGGCCTCCCACCCTCGTAAAAACGAGACATATGATCTCCTGGGAAGTGGAATTGAGACTTACCTACACGACTTCTGACTGGACTGAGGCGATACAGATGACTAAATCTGCACTCCATTGCGTCACTATGCATGAACTCTACTTTAAGATCATTACCAGATGGCACCTAGTGCCGACCAAGCTCCGGACTCTGTACCCTGGACACTCACCCCTATGTTGGAGAGAATGTGGAGAGATAGGCACCCCGCTCCATATGTGGTGGTCATGTGACAGACTCCGACCGCTTTGGTCTAAAATCTGTGTGGCCTGTACGGCCCTAGAGCTCCCGACCCCAGATACTCTGGGCCTAGCCCTCCTGCATATAGGGGTAAAAAAGCTACCGAAGCATAAGATATACTTACTAGTCTATCTGTTGACTTCGGTCAAAATGTTAATAGCCAGAAACTGGAAAAAACAGCAGCCCCCGAGATGGCAGTCAGTGGTTGACCACCTACAGTACATTAAATCTATGGAAGACTTCGTCTTTCGGATGAAGAATCAGTCAGACACCTTTAGCCTAACCTGGGGACCTTGGGAGACTTACCTGGGGCCACCTCCATAATTGCCCTCGTTCCTGAACACTGGTGACCTATCTCCAACTGTAACCCTTCCTTGTCCCAGAGGATGCGCCTCACTGTGACTGTCCCGAGGTGCTTCTCATTACACTATCCCCTCCCAGATGTCTTCCCTCCCTCCCCCCATACGCCTCCCCCCCTAAGGGGATATGGGTGAGCGAACCTAACAACACCATTTCCACTTATACATGCTACATATACCTTCTATCTACCCTCCCAAAACTGTCAGGCCTACTGGGTATGGCATATATTGCCATACAACTTCTAAAATACAAAATCCTAACTATTCCCTCAGAATAGCCAATGCATAACAACTACATTGTGCAAGTACACACCAGAAAATGATTAAATGTTATTTATGTTCTCCATGTCAGGTGCACTGACCTGCCTTGCATGTCATTTCCCTTTTTATTAACCGTGTGTATTTCCGCTGCTAAAAATGTCAAGAGATAAATATGTCGTTATGTGGTTTTTGTAATTTATTTATCAATAAAAATCTATTGTTTAAAAAAAAACAAAAAAAAAAACAGCTTTGACAAAATCATGGGAAAACACAGCTACAAAGGTTTTCAAAAACTGTTCGTGAGTTTGTCAAAAAAACTCAGGAGGGATATTATGATGCAAACTAAAATAAAAATTGATCTCTAATTTACAAACCAAGCAAACCCCATGTGAAGCATGTTTCACTGATCATCTACTTCTACTAGACTGGAATAGATCCTATGATTAGCCATAGCAAGTCCCACTAGGAAACTAGAGCACTAAAGTAAGAAGAAGCACAGATGAATCAAGTTATCTGGCATTACAGCTTACTCCAGGCTTGCAAGTGGTCCAGATTTAACCAGATGCGCCAGTATTTTGCCTACCTATCCAGTAAAATAAATGTAAAAATGGACACTACAGTGATTGCATGTGCAGCCCATTTCAGTCTCTGATAGTGTCCAGTATAGGCATTTAACTGACTACATTTGCAGGCAATAGAATATATATCGCCGCCACTATAATAAAAAATTTTAACCTCTAATCTGCCGACCGGACACCGCCGCCACCTACATTATACCTATGAACCCCTAATCTGCTGCCCCTAACACCGCAGGAAAAATTAACAAAACTCTTCCCTTGCAGCTCTCTCCTAACCTTATCTCCACAGATGCAGTACAAAAGAATCCAGCCGACCCTGTCATAGAGGAAACAGGTAGGTATGAAGGTTCCTCTGCATCGAATGACACTGCGAATTCAGGTAACACGTGGCGAAGCCCACAAATGTATGCTAACGCCAACTTTATGTGTGAAATGGTAGAAACTGCAGGAAGATATTATGTATTAGTTGAGCTGCAAGATTCAGTCTCCAACCCTATCAGGGGATTAATTGACACTGGGTCACAGGCAACTATCTTATCCCACAAGTACTACACACAGCTAAATGAGCTAACACCCCACAAACCTAAAATAAGAGAATTTGACGGTTCTCTAATAGGTGTTGGGGGTGACTCCCTAAAAGTTTATGGTACTGCCTGGTTAAAATTTAAATTGGGGAACAGGGTCATAAGACACCCTGTCATTATAGTGGATCTGCCTACTGATCGTTTAATTATTGGTAGTGATCTCCTGAAGTGATTAAGCACCATAATTGATTGCATAAATAATGTAATTTGGTCACAAGTTAAACGACCTATCAATTATGAAAAATCTGGTATATCTCGCACCCGACATAGCTGTCACATGGTGGAAGAGAAACCAGATGCTGTGGAGATTCATTTCAGGAATAACTCTGTACCTGAAATCACTATTCTACAAATAGATGATCAGACTCCTTTTAGTGGCTCTGATGGTAATACTTTTAAAATATCGCCTGGAAAGATAGCGAATCTTTCCCTAGATGGCGATGTATTAACTATATCCCTCCACAAGGGGGATTATAAAATCCCTAAGGGGGGAGGCCACGCTCAATACCTCACAGGGATTGAGAGAGTTAAAGAGGATCTATTTATCCCTATACAAGTACATGACCTTGGTAAAACCAAGTATGCTAAAATAAACTTAAAGCAGGAAGCTAGCTATATAAGCGAAGGTTTATTAGCACAAATAGCTGAACCTAAAGTGATTAAATATCTTTCTCCCCAAGACCACTGTGTCAACGGCCTGGATGACAGGTCTGAAAGCTATAACATCACAGCTAAGTGCTTATTATCTATCTCCATTGGTAATAAATCAGTGAAGCACCTGTTTTTAGTTTTAAATACTCCCCATAATCAAATATACATTGACAATGATATCTTACATAGATATGCCATACAAATAGATTTGATTAATTCTTGCCTTTGGAGCCGGTTAAAGGGGGACCATGAAGTATTTCAGGATGAAAATGCAGCCCTGAAATCAAACCAGCAATTGCCATATGCTGTGAATATGCAGGTATCTAGCGATGTCATAATTCCTGCTGGGGCTGATAAATTTCTTTTACCCTTACAGGTAAAGAGAGGTCAGAAATTAAAAACTTCAGAAACACTGATTTGCCTCTCCCATAGAATACAAAATCTAGGTGTCACAGTAACCTACACTCCTATGGTGAATATTGGAACTGTTCCAATACATATTGTTGTGCATAACATGACCCCACAGGATATAACATTATCCAAGGGAACTACCATAGTATATGCACTGGAATCAAGTTATTACACTTTTGGATTCCAGAATAATGTAATTGGGCTAATACCTGAAGGATACTTAACTGAAGAACAATTAATAGAACAATCCTTTGCATCTATGCCAGAGGGTCTATTTAATATTCAGTCAATTTATCCCTTCAGCTCAGAGGAAGGCATCTGTAAAATTGAAGAAGCCTCTCTAGTGTTTGATGAGCCAATCAAACTGCAAGATTACCCCAATACCCAGAGTCATGGGAGCAATGTAAATTATAATCAAGGGGATCTCACCTCTAGATTGGAAGAAGCCTATGAAATAGGACAGCCTGAAATCTTTCCAGGATTTCAGCAAATAGTCGAAGAGCAAATATCCTTAGCTAATGGCTGTTCCATCGATGATGAACGCCAACAGCTGCAAGAACTCCTGATGGAGTACAAGGATATTTTTGCTAAGGATTCTTATGACTGTGGTACTACAGACTTGCACATTGCAAGAATACAAACAGATCCCGATGCACCACCTGTATTTGTCAAACAATACAGACTTCCCTTAGCCTCATATGATTCTCTTGCAGAGATCATAAGGAATCTGGAAGAAAGAGGTATTATCAGACAGGTGCACAGCTCTTATAATAATCCTATTCTAGGTGTCCTTAAGCCCAATGGACAATGGCGTTTGTGTGCTGATTTAAGACAGCTAAACAAACGAGTATACATGTCTGGCTGGCCTGTACCATACATTGACCAGTTCCTAGCACAAATGCAGGGATCCAAAATATTCACTGCCATTGATTGTGCACAGGGATATTGGACCATAAAGGTACATGAAGAGGACCAATATAAGCTAGCATTCTCCTTCCAAAAGGTTCAGTATGCATTCCAGAGACTTCCATTTGGATACATAAATTCTGGACATGAATTTGCTGTATTCATGCATAAGGCTATGCCTGACGCACTGGAAAGGGGGACCTTATATTATGTTGATAATGTTTTAATCAAAAGCACAGACTTTGAAAAACACATCGCAGAGCTTAAACACGTCCTCAGCCAACTTAAAAGGACAGGTGTCAAATTATCCCTACAAAAAGCTCAATGGTGCCGCACTCGTGTAAACTTCTTGGCACATGAAATTACCTCTGAAGGATTAAATCCCCAAAAGAAAAAGGTGGAAGCTATAGTAAATTCTAAAAACCCAACTAACTTAAAGGAATTGAGATCATTCCTGGGTATGACAAATTATTCTCGCAAATTCATTGATAATTATGCGGAATTAGCTAAACCACTACTACTTCTTCTAAAGAAAGATGTGAAATGGCACTGGAGTGAGTCTCAAGAGACAGCCATCAGAGAGCTGAAGAGAAAACTCACTCAAGCACCTTGCTTAGCGTACCCTGAAGGTGGTAAGCCTTTCTTCATAGAGACAGGTTACACAGATATAAGCATGAGTGCTGTTTTATACCAAAAGCATGATAATTTGAACAAAGCCATTTCTTATGCGAGCAAAAATCTATCCCCAGTAGAAATAAAATTTAGCGATTGCGAAAAAGCCCTCTTATCTACTGTATGGGCTCTACAAAATTTCCGCAGCTATATACAGGGCGAGAAAATTATTGTAGAAACGGCCCACCAGCCTTTGCTATATTTGCAAAGTGAGAGAATAAGAGATGGGAATTTGTCTAATAGCCGCATAACAGCGTGGACTCTTTCCTTACAAGGCTGGCCCTTAGAAATTCGCTACAAGCAGAATAAAAAGAATCCAGTCGCACAAGGGCTTGCTGAGCTCCACGACTGTACTGCTAGAGATCCTGGGGAAGAATTATCAGAAGATGATTTTCTGGAGGAACAATTGCTTTCCCCTTATAAAATGTACAATGAGGACCATTGTCAAACATGACCTTGGGTGTATGTTGATGGTTGCTCTTACCATGCCACTATTGATAATGAGCGCAGATTAGTCGCTGGCATTGGTATAACTTGGACAAATGGAGTCTCAAATCCAGACTGATCCAGTCAAGTTGCAGAACTAACTGCTGTTTTCAAAACCACTGAAATGGCTATTGAACATGGTATTCATGAATTTGTGATCATAACTGACTCAAATTATGTGCGTGACAGTTTTTTTGAATACCTGCCAACTTGGAAAAGAAATGGCATGCAGAAAAGCAATAACAAGCCAGTCAAGCATGGCAAGTTGTTCTGCGAGATTGATAATCTGGTGGTATCCAATGATTTAACCATACACTGAAAAAAGACAAAGGGTCATTCCAGAGTTCTAGGTCCTGATAAGGAAGGCAATGACCTTGCGGATTCATTAGCCAAACAAGGAGCCATAACTGGAGAACTCCTTAATATTGACCACTTAATGGGTGCAATTCAGGTAGAAGCCATTACCAGAAACCAGGCAAAACAACAGAGTGAGCCTAACTTGGTACAATGGAGTCAGGATTCTCCTAGTGAGGACCTGATCACTAGTCAAAAAGAAGACTCCATTGTAGGCATCTTCTATAAACACATAGAAGATCCTGAAAGCAACCCCATCTCAAAAGATGATTGTATTGGCAAAGAAGATCTGAGAATCTTAATAAAATCTAAATCACAATTCAAGTTACAGGATGGTTTGTTAATTAGAACCTCCAAAACTGGCATCCAGCAGTGGGTAGTACCCACCAAGTTCAGGGGTCTAATGCTTCAACATGCCCATGATGCTCCCACATCTGGTCATCGTGGTGCCAAACTCACATATGAAATATTGCGTGATTACGCTTTTTGGCCACACATGTTGAAAGATGTTCAAACCTACTGTCAAGGGTGTTTAATCTGCCCACAATTCCAACCCACTGCACCAACGCATAGAGCGCCCTTGCAGAAAAGGGGGATGGTAATGCCATGGTCAGATATACAAATTGATTTTATTGGTCCGGCAACAAGGTCATCAAGAGATAACAAGTACATGTTAACAGTGACATGCCTGTTCACTAAATGGGTAGAGTGCATTAGTGCACCTAACAATAGTGCTGAAACATGTGCAGCATTGCTCATCAACCATGTATTTTCCAGATTTGGTTTGCCCCAAAGAATCGAATCAGATCGGGGGACCCACTTCACTAGCGAAGTGATGACCAAAATGTGGAAAATACTAGGGGTTAAAAGAAAGCTCCATATTGCTTATAGTGGTGGTGTAGAGCGTTACAACCAGTCCATTGTTAAAATCCTCAAAAAGTTTGTGAGTGAAACGGGTAAAGACTGGGATGTAAAACTACCTCTAGTCTTAATGGCATTAAGAGCAACTCCAAGTAGTGCTACCAAGATGTCACCTTTTGAACTGATGACTGGTAGAAGAATGATTTTACCTCAGCATCTGCTATACCGTACATCAGACCAAAACTTGATAAACGCTGCCAATACACATCAATATGTAGAGAACTTAAGAAAACACCTGCAATATGCCTTTGCATTTGCTCAAAGGAATTTAGAAAGAGCCGCAACTGCCACTAAAACCTATTATGATCTCAAAACATCCAAAAAGGAATATGAAATAAATGATAAAGTTTATCTTTATAACTTTGGAAGAGATCAGGTTAGGGAGAAGAAATTTCTTCCCTTATGGAAAGGTCCTTTCGTCATTACTGACAAACTATCTCCAGTGGCCTATAAAATACGGATCCCCAAAAATTAAAGTTTCATAGATAAATGGGTCCATATCAATCAATTGCGAGCGTGTCATCCAAGATCCCAACTACAAGTTATAGAGGGAGAATGAAGTGTCATATCCCCAAATGAACTGAGATATACGGTTGATCCTCATCAAATACCACTGACTTTAAGCCAATTTAAATACATGTGTCCTACATCTATTTGAAGTTGGAAGGGGGATTTATGTCAAGGTATATGTGAGATTAATAAATATATATTTTAATTATATATTTCAAGATTAATAAATCTGTATCTTTGATCAGATATTTTCACTGATAAGTAGAAAATAACTCATTGCATTCAGAAGAACTAACTTCAAACAGGTTTAGTTCTCCCCCACTTCTTCAATTGCACAGGAGACATTCTTGGCTAAAATGAGAACAAAGGATTGTCTCTGGGAGATCTCACACACTCAATATGTTAAATTATGCAATTGTATAATTTAGCAAGGAACTTAAAATTAACACAGTTTCAGGAACCTCTGTATGATTGCCTGGGAACCAATGTTAAATGACAGCACCTTGATACAATGGAACATTTGGCCTGCCCAATTTAATACAATCACTTAGAGGAATGTTGGGGGAAGTAATTTTGAAAGAGAACAGGATACAGGCCCATATATGGGTTTCCTCCAAGGGAAATGCCGATCCGTCTGAAGAAATGTGAGAGATGCAAACATTCTTCAAAGGAACTGAAAAATGACAACTGCCTGTCAAGTGACTCAGGCTGTGTGGCTGATAACACCAGAATACACGTGACACAGACAATGTGTTTGAGGTTAGAATAACATAGAGAAAGCACATGATTTGAAAACAACTGTAGTTACATTTCAGCATTATAAGAAAATATATATATTTTTAATGGATATGTGACGGTCTTTTATATGATAATAAATATAAACGCATTGTATTAATAGATAATTGCTACATGGGATATTCATATAGGAAATAAATTCAAAATTAGTATAGATTAAATAGCCATTTTAATAATCCCATATTTGAAGTGCATATATATAACATGAATCTTCTATTTTTCAGAAGGATCGTAGAGAAGACAATGCAGACAAAACTATTGGAAATGTAAAAATAAGCTGTTATTTGTATAGAAATGCCAGGATACTGATAAAATTATAATGCATTTTAAGCTAATAATTAGCAGTGTTAAATTGCTTTAATATAATACAATGTTAATAATATAAAACATGACGTTTCATATCAAAACGATCAGGAAATTAATCTGATGCCGCTTCACCTGTAATTAATATTGGGAGAGATTAATACAAGAAATTATGGCAGTTATTACATAGTTTAAAGAAATATTTCACTGGCTAAAAATGTTGGTTAAATGAATTTGTATGTATTGTCATGCTGCATTGTTTTTGTGCTCTCTGATTGTAATGATGCCACCTAAGGGCCAATACCGGTAGGACAGTTAAGGGAATTACTGTTCAAAAGATGCGTTACCATAGTAAACATGCTCAACTCCGTTAAGGGCCAATCCAATCAGGTATTCCAAATATCCAATCAGAAGGGACCAGGAGGGCCACCCACAATTTACCCATGATGGAAAACTAAATAAAAAGTGAATGCAATAGAGAGAAGGACAGATTTTCTGCTGAAGCTAAAACTTGTAACTGGTTCCTGCTGGGCGTGAAATACCACTTTACTTGAGCAAAGCTAATCTACCTTTCTCATTGATTGCGATATACACTTATTGGTAATCTGAGGTAAAATAATTCCTACCAAGGAATATTGGATATCGACTGCTTTTACTCTGGTAACGTATTCAAGGTTTTTGTAAGATAAATTATATGCATAGTCAATTTGTATTTAATAGATTTAAAGAAGCAGTGTGTTTTTTTAAGTTAGCATTTCACAGCCTATATATATATATTGTTTAAATCTGTATCTGATTGGCTGAGTAACTCATCTGTGCAAGTTCTGAGATTGTAAGTTAATTTTGTATTAGGATTGCAGTTAAATAGCAGAATATATATATTATCCTATTGTTTTATAAACACTGTTTAGAATTGTATCGCTTGGATGTTAAAGGTTTTTAGTCCCATTGTGTTAAATAAATAAAGACTATTTATAAATAAGGTGGGGTTTTAATATAAGCGTGTATGAATTTCGCATAGCATATTTAAATAGTTTTCAAGCGCATATAATATTATTTCATTTCCTTTTATTGCAAATATATTTCAATATGTTTATGGGTATTAACTAAATAAAAGAATTCAGGTATTTATATTAATTGTATGGTCTAGTAGATGCATGGTTGATTAGGGTTTCTATTTTTTTTTATATTGTGTTTATAACCCTGCCATAAACTGATATATTATTTGGATAGCACTACTAAGATTTTCATAAATATACTGACACCGCCGACACCTATATTATATTTATTAACCCCTAATCTGTCCCCCCCAACGTTGCCGCTACCTAACTACACTTATTAACCCCTAATCTGCCGACCGGACCTCGCCGCCACTATAATAAATGTATTAACCCCATAAACCGCTGCACTCCCACCTCGCAAACACTATAATAAATTGTATTAACCCCTAATCTGCCCTCCCTAACATCGCCGCCACCTACCTACAATTATTAACCCCTAATCTCCCACCCGCAACGTCGATGCTACTATAATAAATGTATTAACCCCTAAACCTAAGTCTAACCCTAACCCTAACACCCCCTAACATAAATATAATTTAAATTAAACTAAATAATATTCCTAAAATTAAATAAATTAATCCGATTTAAAACTAAATACTTACCTAGAAAATAAACTCTAATATAGCTACAATATAACTAATAGTTACATTGTAGCCATTTTAGGATTTATATTTATTTTACAGGCAACTTTGTATTTATTTTAACTAGGTACAATAGCTATTAAATAGTTAATAACTATTTAATAGCTACCTAGTTAAAATAATTACAAAATTACCTGTAAAATAAATCCTAACCTAAGTTAGAATTAAACCTAACACTACACTATCATTAAATTAATTAAATTACCTACAATTAGCTAAACTAAAATACAATTAAATAAACTAATCTATAATAAAAAAAACACACTAAATTACAAAAAATAAAACAAATTACAAGAAGTTTAAACTAATTACACCTAATCTAAGCCCCCTAATAAAATAAAAAAGCCCCCCAAAATAATAATATGCCCTACCCTATTCTAAATTACAAAAGTAATCAGCTCTATTACCAGCCCTTAAAAGGGCTTTTTGCGGGGCATTGCCCCAAAGTAATCAGCTCTTTTACCTGTAAAAGAAAATACAATACCCCCCCAACATTACAACCCACCACCCACATACCCCTATTCTAACCCACCCAAACCCCCCTTAAAAACACCTATCACTAACACCCTGAAGATCTCCCTACCTTGAGTCATCTTCACTCAGCCGAGCCGAACTCTTCATCCAATCCGGGCGATGTGGTCCTCCATCCTGGCGAAGTCTTGATCCAAGCGGCAAAGAAGAGGTCCTCCATCCGGGCGAAGTCTTGATCCAAGTGGCAAAGAAAAAGTCCTCCATCCGGGCGATGTCTTCTTCCAAGCGGCATCTTTTATCTTCTGTCTTCCGGATCCATCTTCATCCCGCCGATGCGGAACATCCTCCTTCCCCAATTGACTAACGATGAATGAAGGTTCCTTTAAATGACGTCATCCAAGATGGCGTCCCTCGAATTCCGATTGGCTGATAGGATTCTATCATCCAATCAGAATTAAGGTAGGAAAAATCCGATAGGCTGATCAATCAGCCAATCAGATTGAGCTTGCATTCTATTGGCTGATTGGAACAGCCAATAGAATGCAAGCTCAATCTGATTGACTGATTGGATCAGCTAATCGGATTGAACTTCAATCTGATTGGCTGATTGAATCAGCCAATCAGATTTGTCCTACCTTAATTCCGATTGGCTGATAGAATCCTATCAGCCAATCGTAATTCGAGGGACGCCATCTTGGATGGCATCCCTTAAAGGAACCTTCCTTCGTTGACCTTCAGTCCGTCGGGGAAGGAGGATGTTACGCTTCGGCGGGATGAAGATGGATCCGGAAGACAGCAGATAGAAGATGCCGCTTGGAAGAAGACATTGCCCGGATGGAGGACCTATTCTTTGCTGCATGGATCAAGACTTCGCCCAAATGGAGGACCTCTTCTTTGCCGCTTGGATCAAGACTTCGCCCGGATGGAGGACCACATCGCCTGGATTGGATGAAGAATTCGGCTCGGCTGAGTGAAGACGACTCAAGGTAGGGAGATCTTCAGGGGGTTAGTGATAGGTGTTTTTAAGGGGGGTTTGGGTGGGTTAGAATAGGGGTATGTGGGTGGTGGGTTGTAATGTTGGGGGGGTTATTGTATTTTCTTTTACAGGTAAAAGAGCTGATTACTTTGGGGCAATGCCCCGCAAAAAGCCCTTTTAAGGGCTGGTAATAGAGCTGATTACTTTTGTAATTTAGAATAGGGTAGGGCATTTTATTATTTTGGGGGGATTTTTTATTTTATTAGGGGGCTTAGATTAGGTGTAATTAGTTTAAACTTCTTGTAATAGTTTTTTATTTTTTGTAATTTATTGTTTTTGTTTTGTATTATAGATTAGTTTATTTAATTGTATTTTAGTTTAGCTAATTGTAGTTAATTTATTTTATTAATTTAATGATAGGGTAGTGTTAGGTTTAATTGTAACTTAGGTTAGGATTTATTTTACATGTAATTTTTTTAATTATTTTAACTAGGTAGCTATTAAATAGTTAATAACTATTTAATAGCTATTGTACCTAGTTAAAATAAATACAAAATTGCCTGTAAAATAAATATAAATCCTAAAATAGCTACAATGTATTTATTAGTTATATTGTAGCTATATTAGGGTTTATTTTCTAGGTAAGTATTTAGTTTTAAATAGGATTCATTTATTTAATTATAGGAATATTTATTTCGTTTAATTTAAATTATATTTATGTTAGGGGGTGTTAGGGTTAGGGTTAGACTTAGGTTTAGGGGTTAATAACTTTATTATAGTAGCGGCGACGTTGCGGGCGGCAGATTAGGGGTTAATAATTGTAGGTAGGTGGCGGTGACGTTAGGGGGGCAGATTAGGGGTTAATAAAATTTATTATAATGTTTGCAAGGCGGGAGTACGGCGGTTTAGGGGTTAATACATGTTTTATAGTGGCGGCAAGGTCCGGTCGGCAGATTAGGGGTTAATAAGTGTAGGTAAGGTAGCGGCGACATTGGGGGGGGCAGATTAGGGGGTAATAAATATAATATAGGTGTCGGCGGTGTTAGGGGCAGCAGATTAGGGGTTCATAGCTATAATGTAGGTGGCGGCAGTGTCCGGAGCGGCAGATTAGGGGTTAATAGTATAATGCAGGTGTCAGCGATAGTGGGGGCGGCATATTAGGGGTTAATAAGTGTAAGGTTAGGGGTGTTTAGACTCGGGGTTCATGTTACGGTGTTAGGTGCAGACTTAGAGAGTGTTTCCCCATAGGAAACAATGGGGCTGCGTTAGGAGCTGAACGCTGCTTTTTTGCAAGTGTTAGGTTTTTTTCAGCCAAACTGCCCCATTGTTTCCTATGGGGATATCGTGCATGAGCACGTTTTTCCAGCTTACTGCTACCGTAGGCAACGCTGGTATTGAGGGTTGAAGTGGAGCTAAATTCTGCTCAACGCTCCCTTTTCTGAGCCTAACGCAGCCACTCAGATAACTCTAAATACCAACGTTGTCTTAAGGGTGCGCTGGGAAAAAAAAGCAGCGTTAGCTACGCGGGTCTTTACCGACAAAACTCTAAATCTAGACGTAAGTTACAAAAACAAACAAACACTAAATTACTAAAAATAAAAAAACACATTATCAAAAATAAAAAAGAAATTACACCTAATCTAATAGCCCTATCAAAATAAAAAAGCCTCCCAAAATAAAAAACCCTAGCCTACAATAAACTACCAATGGCCCTTAAAAGGGCCTTTTGTGGGGCATTGCTCCAAAGAAATCAGCTCTTCTACCTGTAAAAAAAAAATACAAACACCCCCAACAGTAAAACCCACCACCCAACCAACCAACCCCCCAACTAAAAAACCTATCTAAAAAAAACCTAAGCTTCCCATTGCACTGAAAAGGGCATTTGTATGGGCATTGCCCTTAAAAGGGCATTTAGCTCTTTTACATGCTCAGACCCTAACCTAAAAATAAAACCTACCCAAAAAAAAACTTAAATAAACCTAACACTAACCCTCGATGATCCACTTACAGTTATTGAAGTCCCGCTTGAAGGATCCATCCAGCCGGTAAGAAGTCTTCATCCAGACGGCCTCTTCGATCTTCATCCAGCTGGCGAAGTCCTCATCCAGATGGCAAGAAGTCTTCATCCAGGCGGCCTCTTCCATCTTCATCCAGCCAGAGAAGTCTTCATCCAGACGGCATCTTCTATCTTCATCCATCCGGCACGGAGCGGGTCCATCCTGAAGACATTCAGCCCAGAGCATCCTCTTCAATATGGTCTCCGCCGTAAACTGGACATTCAATGCAAGTGATGTCATCCAAGATGGCGTCCCTTGCATTCCTATTGGCTGAAAGATTTCAATCAGCCAATAGGATTAGAGCTGCTAAAATCCTATTGGCTGTTCCAATCAGCCAATAGGATTTGAGCAGCTCTCATTCTATTGGCTGTTCCAATCAGCCAATAGGATGAGAGCTCAATCCTATTGGGTGATTGGAACAGCCAATAGGAGGAGAGCTGCTCAAATCCTATTGGCTGATTGGAACAGCCAATAGGATTTTAGCAGCTCTAATCCTATTGGCTGATTGAAATCTTTCAGCCAATAGGAATGCAAGGGATGCCATCTTGGATGACATCACTTGCATTGAAGTTCCAGTTTACGTCAGAGACCGTATTGAAGAGGATGTGCTCCATGCCGAATGTCTTCAGGATGGATGAAGATAGAAGATGCCGTCTGGATGAAGACTTTTTATTTGGGGGGTTGGTTGGTTGGGTGGTGGGTTTTACTGTTGGGGAGTGTTTGTATTTTTTACAGGTAAAAGAGCTGATTTCTTTGGGGCAATTCCCCACAAAAGGCCCTTTTAAGGGTCATTGGTAGTCTATTATAGGCTAGGGTTTTTTTTTATTTGGGGGGGCTTTTTTATTTTGATAGGGCTATTAGATTAGGTGTAATTCTTTTTTATTTTTGATAATGTTTTTTTTTTCTTCGTAATTTAGTGTTTTTTTTTTAAATTTAGTAATTTGTAATGATGTTTAATATATTTATTTAATTTTAGTAGAGTTAGGTTTCTTTAATATGTAATTTAGTTTATTTAATTGGTAGTTCAATTTAATTGTAGGATAATAGTTAGGGTAGGTTAATTAATAGTTTAATATAGTTTCTTTTAATTCTACAGGTAAGTTTTAATTTATTTGAAGATATGGATGTTGTAATTTTAATTTAAAGTTAGCGGGTTGCTAAGTTTAGGTGTTAATAACTTAATTTAGTTTATGGTGTTGTGGGGGGCTGATGGTTTATGGGTTAATAGGTTTAGTTAGTGGTAGTGATGTGGGAGGCCAGAGGTTTAGGGGTTAATACATTTATTTAGTGGCGGCAGTGTCGGGGAGCGGCGGAATAGGGTTTAATAACTTTATTTAGGTTGCGGCGGGATAGAGGTTAATAACTTTATTTAGGTTGCGGTGGTGTCGGGGAGCGGCGGGATAGGGGTAAATAACTTTATTTATGTTGAGGCGGGGTCGGGGAGCGGCGGAATAGAGGTTAATAACTTTATTTAGGTTGCAGCGGGGTCGAGGAGCGGCGGGATAGGGGTTAATAACTTTATTTAAGTTGTGGCAGTGTTGGGGAGCGGCGGAATAGAATTAAATAACTTTATTTATGTTGAGGCGGGGTCTGGGGGTGGTGGGATAGGGGTTTTATAACTTTATTTAGGTTGCGGCGGTGTCGGGGAGCGGTGGGATAGGGGTTAATAACTTTATTTATTTTGTAGCGGGGTCGGGGAGTGGCGGGATAGGGGTTATACATTTTAGTATAGTGGCAGCGTTTAGTGACAGGGTATAAATAAAGTTTGGAAAAAATCGAATAGACGCAAGATCGATGACTGTTAGTTAACAACAGTCCGATGCTCATCGCCCAGTACTTGGTGCGCGTCTTTTTGCCTGATTTTTTTTTATAAATAAGGAGAGCGTATTGAGATACGCGGCCATTATGTTAGGCGATGTTAGGCGAGTGTATTGGTGCCGGCGAATGCAACATAGTTGAGGCTTTGATAAATATCCCCCATTATCTTTGTTTTTAGCCATTTTTATTAGAAAAGTTTTATGGCTTAAATCTCTGATATGGTGTCTAAATTTAGATTACTATCTTACGCCTAGATTTAGAGTTCTGCGTTAGCTGTCAAAACCAGCGTTAGGGGGTCCTAACGCTGGTTTTGGTCTACCGCTGGAATTTAGAGTCTTGTAGGTAAGGGTCTAACGCTCACTTTCCAGCCGCGGCTTTTCCATACCGCAGATCCCCTTACGTCAATTGAGTATCCTATCTTTTCAATGGGATATTTCTAACGCCGGTATTTAGAGTCTTGGCTGAAGTGAGCGTTAGAAATCTAACAACAAGACTCCAGCCACAGAAAAAAGCCAGTAGTTAAGAGCTTTCTGGGCTAACGCCGGTTCATAAAGCTCTTAACTACTGTGCTCTAAAGTACACTAACACCCATAAACTACCTATGTACCCCTAAACCAAGGCCCCCCCACATCGCCGCCACTCTATTAAAATTTTTTAACCCCTAATCTGCCGACCGCACACCGCCGCAACCTACATTATCCCTATGTACCCCTAATCTGCTGCCCCTAACATCGCCGACCTGCTACCTACCTACAATTATTAACCTCTAATCTGCCGACCGGACCTCACCGCTACTATAATAAATGTATTAACCCCTAATCTGCCTCACTCCCGCCTCAAAAACCCTATAATAAATAGTATTAAACCCTAATCTGCCCTCCCTAATATCGCCGACACCTAACTTCAAGTATTAACCCCTAATCTGCCAACCGGACCTCGCTGCTACTCTAATAAATGTATTAACCCCTAAAGCTAAGTCTAACCCTAACCCTAACACCCCCCTAAGTTAAATATAATTTAAATCTAACAAAATAAAATAAATCTTATTAACTAAAGTATTCCTATTTAAAGCTAAATACTTACCTGTAAAATAAACCCTAATATAGCTACAATATAAATAATAATTATATTGTAGCTATTTTAGGATTAATATTTATTTTACAGGCAACTTTGTATTTATTTTAACCAGGTACAATAGCTATTAAATAGTTAATAACTATTTAATAGTTACCTAGTTAAAATAATTACAAAATTACCTGTAAAATAAATCCTAACCTAAGTTACAATTAAACCTAACACTACACTATCAATAAATTAATTAAATAAACTACCTACAATTAACTACAATTAAATCAACTAAACTAAATTACAAAAAAAACAAAACAAACTAAATTACAAACCCCCCCCCCACTAAATTACAAAAAATAAAAAAAGATTACAAGAATTTTAAACTAATTACACCTACTCTAAGCCCCCTAAAAAAATAAAGCCCCCCAAAATAAAAAAATGCCCTACCCTATTCTAAAATAAAAATGTAACAGTTCTTTTACCTTGCCAGCCCTTAAAAGGGCCTTTTGCGGGGCATGTCCCAAAGAAAACAGCTCTTTTGCATTTAAATAAACATACAATACCCCCCCAACATTACAACCCACCACCCACATACCCCTAATCTAACCCAAACCCCCCTTAAAAAAACTAACACTAAGCCCCTGAAGATCTTCCTACCTTGTCTTCACCACGCCGGGTATCACCGATCCATCCAGAAGAGGGTCTGAAGTCTTCATCCTATCCGGAAAGAAGAGGTCCAGAAGAGGGTCCGAAGTCTTCATCCTATCCAGCAAGAAGAGGAGATCCCGACCGGCAAACATCTTCATCCAAGTGGCATCTTCTATCTTCTTCCATCCGGCGCGGAGCGGGACCATCTTGAAGCAGCCGAAGCGGATCCATCCTCTTCTAACGACGTCCTAAGTCCGAATGAAGGTTCCTTTAAATGACGTCATCCAAGATGGCATCCCTCGAATTCCGATTGGCTGATAGGATTCTATCATCCAATCGGAATTAAGGTAGGAAAAATCTGATTGGCTGATTGAATCAGCCAATCAGATTCAAGTTCAATCGGATTGGGTGATCCAATCAGCCAATCAGATTGAGCTTGCATTCTATTGGCTGATCGGAACAGCCAATAGAATGCGAGCTCAATCTGGATGAAGATGTTTGCCGGTCCGGATCTCCTCTTCTTGCTGGATAGGATGAAGACTTCGGACCCTCTTCTGGACCTCTTCTTTCCAGATAGGATGAAGACTTCGGACCCTCTTCTGGACGGATCGGTGATACCCGGTGTGGTGAAGACAAGGTAGGAAGATCTTCAGGGGCTTAGTGTTAGGTTTTTTAAGGGGGGTTTGGGTTAGATTAGGGGTATGTGGGTGGTGGGTTGTAATGTTGGGGGGGTATTGTATGTTTATTTAAATGCAAAAGAGCTGTTTTCTTTGGGACATGCCCCACAAAAGGCCCTTTTAAGGGCTGTTAAGGTAAAAGAGCTGTTAAATTTTTATTTTAGAATAGGGTAGGGCATTTTTTATTTTGGGGGCTTTGTTATTTTTTAGGGGGCTTAGAGTAGGTGTAATTAGTTTAAAATTCTTTTTTTATTTTTTGTAATTTAGTGTTTGTTTTTGTAATTTAGTGTTTGTTTTTTTTGTAATTTAATTTAGTTGTTTTAATTGTAGATAATTGTAGACAGTTTATTTAATTAATTTATTGATAGTGTAGTGTTAGGTTTAATTGTAACTTAGGTTAGGATTTATTTTACAGGTAATTTTGTAATTATATTAACTAGGTAGCTATTAAATAGTTATTAACTATTTAATAGCTATTGTACCTAGTTAAAATAAATACAAAGTTGCCTGTAAAATAAATATTAATCCTAAAATAGCAATATAATTATTATTTATATTGTAGCTATATTAGGGTTTATTTTACAGGTAAGTATTTAGCTTTAAATAGGATTAATTTATTTAATAAGAATTATTTTATTTCGTTAGAATAAAATTATATTTAACTTAGGGGGGGGGTGTTAGGGTTAGGGTTAGACTTAGCTTTAGGGGTTAATACATTTATTAGAGTAGCGGTGAGGTCCAGTCGGCAGATTAGGGGTTAATAATTGTAGGTAGGTGGCGGCGACGTTGGGGGCGGCAGATTAGGGGTTAATAAATATAATATAGAGGTTGGCGGTGTTAGGGGCAGCAGATTAGGGGTACATAGGGATAACGTAGGTTGCGGCGGTGTACGGAGCGGCAGATTAGGGGTTAAAAATAATATGCAGGGGTTAGCGATGGGCGGCAGATTAGGGGTTAATAAGTGTAAGGTTAGGGGTGTTTAGACTTGGGGTACATGTTAGGGTGTTAGGTGCAGACATCGGAAGTGTTTCCCCATAGGAAACAATGGGGCTGCGTTAGGAGCTGAACGCTGCTTTTTTGAAGGTGTTAGTTTTTTTTCAGCTCAAACTGCCCCATTGTTTCCTATGGGGGAATCGTGCTCGAGCAAGTTTTTGAAGCTGGCCGCGTCCGTAAGCAACGCTGGTATTTAGAGTTGCAGTGGCAGTAAATTATGCTCTACGCTCTCTTTTTGGAGCCTAACGCAGCCCTTCAGACAACTCTAAATACCAGAGTTGTTTAAAAGGTGCGGGGAAAAAAAACATGCATAGCTAACGCACCCCTTCTAATGCAAAACTCTAAATCTAGGCGATATTATTTTAGTATGGTAATTGTTTAGGTTTTCTATTGGATTTTATTATCTCCTCTATTACTGGGGGAAAGGTAGTTTTTGCTCCCAATTTGTTTTTTTCATTCCCCTAAGGCCTCTGGCTCTAATTTGAGATTTATTCTGAATTTGAATAAATCCAAGCCTTTTAAATTAAACTAATTTTGGCCCCTAAGACTGCATGAAGGTGCGGCCCTTAAACCAGTTCAACTGGAAGGGGGGCAGATTGAATTTAATTCAACACATTTGTACGGTTTCTATTCAAAATCAGTGGATTCAGAATATTGTTTTCTCAGGGGTATCGAATAGGTTTCAGAATAAAAACCTCCCATGGGAAGATTTTTTTTTCCATGTTACAACAAACCCTGTGAAAACTCAGGCTTTTCAGAATTGTGTTTCAGATTTAGAGTTTTCAGGGGTGATGGTTCCAGTTCCTCTGCAGGAACAGAGTTTGGGTTTCTATTCAATTCTATTTATTGTCCCAAAGAAAGAATTCGTTCGGACCAATTCTGGGTCTGACATTTTTTAAATCACTTTGTAAGAGTCTCAACTTTCAAGATGGTGACTATAGGGACTATTCTGCCTTTCTATTCAGCAAGGTCACTTCATGTCCACAATAGACGTACAGGACACTTATTTTCACATTCTAATTCATTCAGTCCACAATTGTTTTCTGAGATTCTCTTTTCTAGATAAACATTACCAATTTGTCGCTCGTACTTTTGGGCTAGCGACAGCTCAGAGATTCTTTTCAAAGATTCTTGGTGCCCTTCTATCTGTAATCAGAGAGCAGGGTATTGCGGTGTTTCCTTATTTGGATGATATTTTGGTACTAGCTTTAATCTTTTCATTTAGCAGAATCTCACTTGAAACAACTAGTGTGCTTTCTTCAAGACATTGTTGGAGGATCAATTTACAATAGAGTTTCTTGATTCCTTTGACAAGGGTCACCTTTTTAGGTTTCCAGATAAGATTTAGTGTCTATGATTCTTTCTCTGATAGATTAGAGGCGAATTAAGTTAATTTTAGTTTGTCTAAACCTTTAGTCTCTATTATTTCCTTCAGTGGTTATGGGCATGGAAGTTTTTGGTCTCATGACTGCAGCATCAGGTGCGATCCTCTTTGCTTGTTTTCATTTGAGGCCTCTATAGCTTTGCATGTTGCACCATAGGTGCAGGGATTATTTTTAGTTATCACATCTGATATACTTAATGTGACGAGACCAATCTCGCCACTGTGCATTGGAGGAGCCTGGTTGCCCGCCTGCTGCCTTTAGACTATGGCCCCATGTTGAAACGCTTACTTTTCCCCTGCAAAGACACGAAAGCCAGGACATTCAGTACTTGCCCTATTTGAACAGTGATACCCCAGATAGCTATGCCATGTAGCCCATTTGTATAATGAAAGACTTTGGCTCCATGGCAATTGAACTGTATTTCTCTGTCTGTGATAATTACATCAACCATTGTGTAAGATAATTGTATCAACCATTGTGTAAGATAACTGCATCAACCATTGTGTAAGATAACTGCATCAACCATTGTGTAAGGTAATTGTATCAACCATTGTGTAAGCTAATTGCTTCCCAGGCAGAGGGGATGATTTTGTGTGGGAGTGTCTGAGAGTATTGTATGTGTTTATTGGTTGTTTTACAAAACCCTGTGGGTGATACTAATGTGTAAAAATGTGTATTTAAGAACAATAAACCCACAGCTCTGGCTGATATCTGTTTGACTCTCCCCATGGAGCTTTGACTCATGCTTGGGGGGGAGGGAGAGGGGAAATTTACTGTATGCTGCCTGTGCCTCTGCCCTTTTATGCCAGGGTTATACCGTTACAATTGGTGGCAAGCGACAGGATCGTTCCCACAGCCAGAAGGACAGCTACAGGAGACACCATTCTGTGGATTTACAAGTTGGGGGCAACACATGTCCCAGTACAGCGACCCTAAAAGCAACAGAATGGAACCAGCAGTGTTATACGAGGAGGAGGACCTGGATGGCCGGGATGCATTAAGGAAAGGCATCTGGTACCAGGCCCTGGATAATGTACAATACCAGCAGGGTAAGAGTCTCCCCAGTGAAGAGCAGCAGTTGCAGAAGCAAGTGGCTCTGCGGATGCCCTTCCTGGGAGAGCAGCCCCTGGAGGAATGGGGGAAGGAACTAGAGCACCGGGTATGGCAGGAGCTATGGCTGGAGGATGCCTATCAGGCAGACTGGTGGTATATGGCACAGTATATACCCTGGACAGCCGAGCATGACAAGCCAGAGGGAGAGGAGTTTGATGGTCCTGGCTTGTTATGGGAGTCCTTTGCAGAGCCTGACTTTGGGAGCCCTGCGCAGACCAGACTTCAGGACATTTTCTATGAGAGGGAGGCTAGGCATGACTGGGCTGACCCCCATGAGGTAGAGCCAGACCTGGCTCACTTAGCAGCCCTGGAGTGGGAACTGGAGCAGGACTACAGAGATCTCTTCCACTCCATTGGGAAGGCTCAGCAGGACAGCAAGGTGAAAGACCCAGATCCAGACCCATTCAGCTGGGAAGATATTGTGGAGATTTACTGGGAAGGACCCCAGGTAGCCGGTGGAGATGGGACCGAGGTCTCTCCACCAGTCCTGCAGGGAATTGGGAGCCCAGTCTCCATTCCCCAGCGGCAGGCTGAGTTACAGGGGGCAGAGACAGTTGGTCCTGTCCCCCAGCAGCAGAGGAATATGCAGGGAATTGGGAGCTCAGACTCCATTCCCCAGCGGCAGGCTGAGTTACAGGGGGCAGAGACAGTTGGTCCTGTCCCCCATCAGCAGAGTGAGATGCAGGGGATTGGGAGCCCAGTCTCCATTCCCCAGAGGCTGGAAGTATGTATGGGAGAGAAGCTTGTTACCCCCTCTCCCCAGCGGCAGCTTAACGCACCAGGGGGAGACAGTAAGCCCCACAACTGTGCAGATGGGACCGTGGTCTCTGCACTTACAGCACAGGGGGTAGGGACAGTCGGTCCTGAACCCCAGCAACAGGGCTGTTTAGCCAAAGGGGAGAGAGTCAGTCTCCCCCACAGCAGCATGGTGCTTTGTCCAAAGAGGAGACGATCGGTCTTCCCTTCCAGCAACCAGTCTCCCACCAGGCTACTTCCGTGGTAGTGCTGGCACCAGGGCAGTGTACAGCTGGTCTCTGCCCACCTCGCAACCCACCAATTCAGCATACCAGTCCCCCACACAGCAGTAGTGAGACACCTGGACATGGACAAGTTTCTCCTCTACCCAGGTGTAGTGACCATTTATTGTGGGTGGGCTGTACTGCTGATTGTGTTTTGTGGGTGGGTTGCTGGACTAACCAGGGCACTGACCGGCAGGAGGTCAGATACCCTGTTAGTCTGTTTGGAAAAGGGGAGAGATGTTACGAGACCAATCTCGCCACTGTGTATTGGAGGAGCCTGTTTGCCCGCCTGCTGCCTTTAGACTATGGCCCCATGTTGAAACACTTACTTTTCCCCTGCAAAGACACGAAAGCCAGGACATTCAGTACTTGCCCTATTTGAACAGTGATACCCCAGATAGCTATGCCATGTAGCCCATTTGTAATAATTGTATCAACCATTGTGTAAGATAACTGCATCAACCATTGTGTAAGATAACTGCATCAACCATTGTGTAAGATAATTGTATCAACCATTGTGTAAGGTAACTGCATCAACCATTGTGTAAGGTAATTGTATCAACCATTGTGCAAGCTAATTGCATCCCAGGCAGAGGGGATGATTTTGTGTGGGAGTGTCTGAGAGTATTGTATGTGTTTATTGGTTGTTTTACAAAACCCTGTGGGTGGTACTAATGTGTAAAAATGTGTATTTAAGAACAATAAACCCACAGCTCTGGCTGATATCTGTTTAACCCTCACCATGGAGCTTTGACTCATGCTTGGGGGGAGGGAGAGGGGAAATTTACTGTATGCTGCCTGTGCCTCTGCCCTTTTATGCCAGGGTTATACCGTTACACTTAAATCCCAACACTCTTTTCTCTCTTATTTGGTGGTTGGACTATCACCTTATTGTTCAGGGGGCCTCATTTGTTCATCCTACCTGTACTGTATTCTCCACAGATGCAAGTTTTTCAGGTGGTGATGCTGTCTGAGAGTCGCTGACAGCACTAGGGGTTTGGAAACCTCAGGAGACAAGGTTACCAATCAATATTTTAGAACTCCATACTATTTTCAGGGCTCTTCAGGCGTGGCCTCTATTGAAGAGAGAACTTTTACATTTATTTTAAAACAGACAATAACACAACATTGGCATATATCAATCATCAAGGAGGCACTCGCAGTCCATTAGTTATGGAGGAAGTATCTTGGATACTTTCTTGGATGGAATCCATATCTTGTCTAATTTCTGCGATTCATATCCCAGGTGTGGACAATTGGGAAGGGAATTATCTCAGCTGTCAGACTTTTTATCCGGGGGAGTGCTCTCCATCCAGATGTGTTTTTTTCTTTCATCTTGTACAGATGTGGGGTCTTCCAGAAATAGATCTAATGGTGTCTCATCTAAACAAGAAGCTTTCCAGATACCTTTCCAGGTCCAAGGATCCTCATGCGGAGATGGTGGATGCTTTAGCAGTTCCTTGGTTTTTACCAACCTGCTTACATTCTTCCACCTCTGGTTCTTTTTCTAAGGGTGATCTTCAAGATCATAATGGAACGATTGTATGTGTTTCTGATAGCACCAGTTTGGCCTCTCAGGTTTTGGTATGTGGACCTTGTCAGGATGTCCAGTTGACAGTCTTGGCCACTTCCTTTAAGGCCAGACCTTCTGTTTCAGGAGCCGTTTTTCCATCAGGATCTCAAATTTTTAAATTTGAAGGTATGGAAAGTGAACGCTTCAGTGCTTAGTCATAGAGGTTTCTCTGAATCAGTTATTAGCACTATGATATAGGTTCGTTAGTCTGTTTCAAGGAGAATTTATTTTTGGGTTTGGAAAACTTATATTTCATGATGTTCAACTCATGATTATTCTTGGCATTCTTTTAGAATTCCTAGGATTTTACAGTTTCTTCAGGATGGTTTGGATAAGGTTTTTGTCTGCAAATACTTTGAAGGACAAATTTCTGCTTTTTCTGTTTTATTTCATAGAAAGATTGCTAAACTTCCTGATATTTACTGTTTTGTTCAGGTTTTAATTAAACATATTAAACCTGTTTTTTAAATCTATTTCTCCTCCTTAGAGTCTCAATTTTGGTTTTGAAGATTTCACAGGCTCTTCCTTTTGAGCCTATGCATTCTCTGGACATTAAATTACTTTCTTGGAAAGTGTTATTTCTTTTGGTTATCTCTTTTGCTTGAAGAGTTTCTGTATTGTCTGAGCTCTCTTGTGAGTCTCTTTATCTGATTTTCCATCAAGATAAAGCTGTTTTGCGGACTTCATTTAAATTTTTGCTTAAAGTTGTGAATTCTAACAACATCAATAAGGAAATTATTGTTCCTTCTTTCTGTCTTAATCCTCAGAATACTCTTGGAAGCTATTTACATTCTTGGGATGTGGTAAGAGCTTTGAAATATTATGTTGAGGCTATTTAAGATTTCAGAAAGACTTCTAGTCTATTTGTTATTTTTTCTGGCTTCAGGAAAGGTCAGAAAGCCTTTGTTATTTCTCTGGCTTTTTGGCTGAGACTTTTAATACACAAAGCTTATTTGGAGGTGGGGCAGTCTCCGCCTCAGAGAATTGCAGCTCATTTTACTAGATCAGATGCAACTTCTTGGGCTCTCAAGAATGTAGCTTCAGTTGAACAAATTTGCAAAGCAGCAACTTGGTCTTCTTTGCATACTTTTTCTAATTTTACCATTTTTATGTGTTTGCTTCTTCGGAAGCAACCTTTGGTAGAGAGGTTATTCAGGCAGTTGTCTCAGCTTGATTCTAATGCCCTTGATTTTAGTTTTTTTTGTAATTTTTAAGAAAACGTAATTATTTTTTGGGATTTCATTTCTCAGTGGAAATAGCTGTTTTTATTTTATCCCTCCCTTTCTAGTGACTCGTGGACTACCACATCTTGGGTATTATATCCCATATGTCACTAGCTCATGGACTCTTGCCACTTACATGAAACAAAACATAATTTATGTAGGAACTTACCTGATAAATTCATTTCTTTCATAGTATCAAGAGTCCATGAGACCCACTCTATTTTTTTTGGTTATGTTTTTTTTGTATAAAGCACATTATTTTTTCCAGTTCCTCTTTTTGTATGCTTTTTACTCCTTTTTATACACCTCACTTCTTGGCTATACGTTAAACTAAGATATGAGTGAGGTGGGAGGTGTATTTATAGGCATTTTGAGGTTTGGGAAACTTTGCCCCCTCCTGGTAGGACTGTATATCCCATATGTCACTAGCTCATGGACTCTTGCCACTATGAAACAAATTAATTTATCAGGTAAGTTCTTACATAAATTATGTTATATATATATATATATATATATATATATATATATATATATATATATATATATATATATATATATATATATATATACATATATATACACACACACACACACTCATGTGAAATAATCCAACCCTGACTTAGTCTATGTAATTGCAGGACATAAATAGGACATAAATAAATAAATAAATTGCAGGACATAAATAAATAAATCAACAATGTAATTTAAAGCCCTAAAGCTATAATTTTAAAAATATTTGCCCTGCATCCCTAACTTAGTATATGTAATTCCCTTTAGAAATTGTTGCAGGAAAAGAGAGAAAAATTTACAGTAATTTTTGGAAATGCTCTATAAGACTTTTATTATGGGAATTACTTTTAAAAAGGTAAATATACAAATTATTATTAACATCCATAAAGAAAATGTTGATAGACATTATGAAATAGTGATACACAAATCAATATTTATTAAAATAAATATAGATGTAACGATTTTCACCTTTTGCATTGACACAGTTTGTTTTTATTTATGGCTGCATAAACTGCCTTTTATTATATATTATATGTGGCAAGAAAAATCGGAATAAGAAAATATATATGCAGAGGTTTGTGTTATGTGGTAATTGACCATGGTGTCAGAGTACTATTTTTAGTACTAATTTTATCAATCCCCTGGCAAGCTGAAATACTTGTTGTAACAAGCTATAATAATAGCAAAGGGAATAACTTACCGTTATATACACTAGACATCGTCACAAAATTCTGGGACAAATATTCTTGAAGGCAGGTCAGCTGATAAAGAGCAGCTACTTCACTCGGGCACCAGCAATAGAAGCAAGAATAGATCTCACCGCTGAACACGGATGAGCTTTTTAATTAGAGATCGTCTGTGTTCACACTAGCGGTGACGTCACTATGGGGGCTGGTGCATGCGCCCTGCACAGAAGGGACTCCGCTCGAGTGGCTGTGTGGTCTTACCAGGCCATGAAAACAGAACTTTGAAAATTAAATATAGAATGTTAAAGACATTTTAAAACAAAAAACACACACATATCGTTTTATTTTGGATGGATAAATTCAATAAAATTCAGTCTTCATTTGGGTAAACTGTCCCTTTAAGGTCTTTTGTTAGCATATCAATTATAGGGTCTACAGATCTGAAATACTTTATGTGCAGATGGGAACACCAGGGTCATGAGGTATGGTCTGATCATGCGCCAACCTACAACTTTCCCCAGATCATCCACTTGCCAATCAATATTATGTGGAGGACACCAACCTTATACTGTATATCTGTCTAATTTCTGAGTGTCTATGTAGCACTTAATGGGAAATGTTACTAAATTGCGAATCACTTGGAGGTGATGCAGCATATCTATAAAAATCTGACTAGAAAATATTAAATCAACATCTGTATGTAAAAAAGAAGACATTTTCTCAGTTGCCACATCCTTGTGATAACCTTTTAATTGACCAACAAAATCAAGGTTTGTTTATTCCATAAGCTTTCAAGACCTCACAGGTCTCTTCTTCAGATTTAGAAGAAAAATGCTGTGAGGTCTTGAAAAGCTTATGGAATAAAAAAACTTGATTTTGTTTGACAAATACAGCAACAACCCTTTTTCTGTGGTGGATACGCTAAAAGCCTTTCCCAGACTGCTGCATTCTGTCAGCTTCACACAGATAAGTCAAGGCTCAAAAACTTATGTCAAGTCTACACCATTTTTACCGGTTTTGCACCAGGAATATTTTAATGTGCCTCATAGAAAACTGATGTCCCATATATATGTACCTGAAACATATTTGCAAGAATACCTTTAAAGTCCCTTACAACTGTATCTGAAGCATCTGCTAAATTAACAAAATATTCTAGAAAATGCACCAATTGAACAAATAGAAATGGGGGAGAGGTTTTTTTTTTCCAATGAATTGGTTGTGTACTGGGAATTTCTTCTTAAAATAGAATTTATTTTCCAGAGAAACTTCAAGGCATCTAAGAATTACACATAAATATCTAAACGGCTTACATGCCCAGACTATAAATGTCTATGAGCTTTATGCAATGCACAAATGTATCTCTCTCCTCTGGATCATTATTGGAGCTCTTTAATAAAGTAAAACAGCTCATTCTGCTTTAAATATCACCCACATATACATTCTAAACTTTAAAGTCTTGGGTATGCTTTTTTGGCATTTGACATTCTGTGTAATGCCAGAAGACACTCAAGTATTCCCATGAAAACTACTGCACAGCTAAAGTCTGCATAAAATGTCAAAACTTTATTGTACTAAACTTAATAGGGTGCTTGGGCAAATGCTCCAAATCAATAAAAGGGACATATTATTTTTAGTTGTTATACAATGTTGCAAAACACTGCTGCCATAGAGTACTAAAGACACGTGCACACTCCTGAGCCTACCTAGTTTTACTCTTCAATAAAAGATACCAAAATAACAAAGCAAATTTGATAACAGAAGTAAATTGGATAATTGTTTAAAATTGCATGCTCTATATGAATCATGAAAGTTTTATTTTGACTTTTCTGTCCCTTTAAGCTGTCTTCTTTGTTTGATGTTTTATGGGACCTCAGCTAAATGTAGAGGGCTTTGACGAGAGCAGTCTCTCTTTTTACATTTCTTACTTTAGCAGATGCTATATTTAAAATCAATCCATCTATAAAGGGAAGAATTTTTACACAAGGTTAATCCAATGTTAACTGAAACTATTTATTAGCACAGCGCAAAAATAATAGTAAAAGATAAATGTAATATGGTTCCCGCTATAGTTCACAAGAGACGGCGCTAGAGTGCTAAAAGCATAGATAATAATAATTCAGCTTCCGCTATAGAAGGAGCTTAGCTTCATAAGATTAGTTGTTTCAGCATGTTGGTTAATACTTATCATAATTTATTCAACAAATCACAAGTTTGCTAAAGTGTATTTATTTGGTATGAGTGTGAATGTGACCAGGTTTCTGGAATTCAATAAATAACAGAATGGAGGGGTAAATTATTATAAACACTAAGATACAAAATATTTTTCTTTAGTATATGCACAGTTAAATATATTGATTTGGGATACTGCATTCTTTATCGTTGCTACTTGTTGCAACTCATGTATGTGAGTCTTTTGTGTCTATCTCCCACTACAGGCGCCTAATCAATTTAAAATACAATAATGTTGGCACTCTTAGAAATTGTAAACTGTGTAACCTATTATAACCCACTGTATTAAAAAATAAAAGTTTATTCTGAATGCAATATTTTTGGTATATACAGAATATTCCATTTTCATTCGTAAGATGAGGAGAGTCCATATGTGTCCATAACATGGGGGATATATTTCCCGCCACTGGGTGGAGGTCAAAAACCCTCACAAGAGCTTTTAATCCCTCCCACCTCCACTCCCTCTCCAATTAGTTCTTGGCCTCCGAGGTGAGAGGTTGAGTGAGGTGCTCTGCCATCAAGATTTTGTTCTTTTCTATTTGTTATTGGGAGCTGAGACCTGACTTGAGACCCTGTACCCCTCTTCTAGTTTCACTCAAAGAAGATTCACAAGGCATGAGAATAATAGGGGAAAGGAATATCTTTTTAATGGCAATGTCATTACCCTCACGGGTAAATAAATAATAATATGCTGTAAAAACATGTCCTTTATTCAAACTTCTCTTATTAAAAATACAATCTGTCTCCCTGCTGGCGGCCCATTGGCCACGAGTCTGCAAGGGGCGGCGTTGCACCAGCAGCTCTTGTAAGCTGCTGGTGCAATGCTGAATACGGAGAGCGTATTGCTCTCCCCATTCAGCGATGTCTGTCAGACCTGATCCACACTGTCGGATCAGGTCCGACAGACATTTGGTAAATCGGCCTCTTTATGTGCTATTATCTTTGCTTTATCAATTACATCTTTTACAGGAGGCAGATAGTGAGAAATGCAGCAGATGTGAAGGGGTTAATGTTTCATAGTATTTTTAATATGTTTGAATAAAGAAAATTTATTTTGGTTTAACAGTGATCAGACGACAGAACCATAGGCATATAGAACAAAATTGGGATGGATGGTTGTATTCCTATATTGCCCTCTCCACAACACATAAATATGAAACAAATAAATAAACAAAATTGGTTCTATTTGGGGGGTTCTGGAGATTCTATTGAGACCTTAATTACCACCTTAGAATAGAAGTATACCCCTCATATGAAAGCGCTAGGTGCCGCCACTCAAATAAGGGGCTTAGGACAGAATTTATCATGATTGCAGGAGGACAGGTTTGCAAGTAGAGAACCTGACCACATGCAATCGAAACTTGCAATGCAATGCTCTCGTACAATAATGTCCCCAATAGGTTGTGGGAGCAGGGCGTGTCAATCTTTCCAAACTAGAGAGTGTCGATTGATCTTGCCACTTCTAAGGCGGCAGAGAGGCAAAAGAATCAATTGCTGCTTCATAAATTTGTGGCTGCAGGCTCACCGATACAAATCTGCTCGGCAAAGCCTCAATAGCTGCACATACAGCTTAATACAGTTACAGCTTAGTGTCCTTATAACTGTCAAGTGCTTGTCATAGTAAACATTTTAACTGGCAGCAACCATTAGCCTTATTTTGTTGTGTTGATTCTGGTTTCTCTAAACCTATAAAAAATGCAGGTATAAAATAAATAAATGGTAGTGTTTTTGTGAAATCCTACATAGGATCATTTGTGTTGCTTTTTTTTTATTAACTTTGATTTTTTTTCATTAATTAATATGTTTAGGTGTGTAACATGGATGGATATATATATACAGGAGCATAATTGGTTGTCAGGAAATTTACGAAATTGTATGTTAATTGAAAAATTAATAATTTTATTCACTCATTGGTCTAAAGATGGTGCTAAGTTAAATAAAAGTCAAATTTCATACTCTGGTATTGAGTTAGTTATATTTATTGACCAATAAATGCAAAAAAACAACAACAATATTTTGTTGTTTTGGGAAGGTGAAGTTAATGTAGTAGTTGAAAATATTGAGGAACAAGTGTTCCCATGCCGCTGTTTGACATGTTTCTCATAGAAAAGTAAACAAAAAATGTTTTTTTTTTTTTTGCATTTCATATGGTTTTAGGCTATTTCTGCAAACTAAAATTATTTTCTAAAAAACAAAACAATATATGATTTGTTTGGGCACCACACAGAAAGTCTTGGTGAGTTCCCACGTTTTTTTTGTGGGACATGACCCCTGATTGAAATATATGTATAACATATATATTTAACAACTAAAACCTGCTGTTGCATAGAGGTGTGAAATGGCTCAGCATTGAACAGGTTAATGTCCCTTGGAGAATGAAATTGAACATCAAAAGGTTGCTTTCTCACTGATGGCAGGGCCAATGAAGTAGCATATTGTGATAGCGGCAGTAGAATATTTAACAATCCAGAGTTAGCTTTTACCAGCTTCTACTCTAAATGATTTAAATGAAATTTCAGTTGAGAAAATATACACCTAGATCATAAGTCCCGCAATATGGTCTTTGCCTGCGTAATGGTAATAAATTTGGTATTAAAAGTCAAGATTTCTGTCTTTACCGCGCGCAATAGGGCCTATAACGCAACGATCCATTCCGCATTTAAAGACCTGTAGTAATGTATTTCGCAAAACAAAATAGTTTCACAAAACACTTAAAAAATACCTTAAAAAATACACCTACACCCATAAACGACACTATTAACCCCTAAACCGCCATCCCCCGCATTGCAACCACTAAATAAAACTGTTAATTCAAATCAGCCAATAGGATGAAAGTAGTTTCAACTTATTGGCTGATTTGAATTTAAGCAAACTAGTACTGTAGTGACAACTTGTGTCACTATAGTACTAAAAAGAGGCGCCTAGGAGTGACAAACAATAACTGGTGATAGAATCTGATATATACGTCAATAATTAGCTAAAGACAGTGATATACACAGTATAATAACTATGATATACAAACAATCAGTCCAGTATGGAATGGCATAGGAAGGGAAAGTCCTTGATGTCCGTGGTTTAAGGTTCCAGAAGAGAAAAATCCGGATGGAAAGGCCGCTCCTCTAGGGTGTCACGCCACGACACAAGTGAAAAGGATCTAGACAAATCAGAATAGAGGGCGCCACATAGTGCAGATCAGAAGGTAAATAATATAACATGCAAAGAGGACATAAGAATCCTACTCACAAGAAGTAAAGCACAGATGTGCAAAACCAGCAATCCGGAACCACTCGTCGTCCGGTAGACCGATAGATGTTTATCACAAGGGTAGATCCTCGTCTCACCAGGGAGAGTCCAGGGATACTCAGGGATGTTTAAACAGAAATCAGTCCACAATAAAGGAATCCAGCAATGGCCAGTCTCACGCCTCAGGCAGCTGGAAGGGAGACTAGAGCAACTCCAAAAAAAGGAAGGTCAATGGTTCAAAGGATAAAGAGGTCGGCAGCAAGTGAGGAGATGGTTAAATCTTAAAATTTATTTAAAATGATAAAAACAAAAACAAAAGCAACGCGTTTCTCAGTGTAACACACTGTTTCATCAGGCTGTATAACAAACAAACTCACAGCTGCCATATTTAAACCCTAAACAACCAATCAGATAGAAGAAAAAATGCACACCCTTACTAGGTCGTACCAAGTACATATAGGGGGAGCGGTGGAAAATAAAATAGTTAAAATGTGAATATACAACATGTAAAGATCTAAACATAACATATAATATAATAAACAGTTAATAAACTATATACTTACTCCAATAGACAAACAATCACCTTTAAAATTTATAATATAATAGATTAGTTCTTGCAATAAATATATATATAGCACCAGACCAAATAAACTGTTAATGGTACATCCCAATAGTTAATGAGATTGGATATTAGAAACGTGTCTTTCTTATGAAAATAAGGATTCATATTAGTATTGCTACTATGAGCTGTTTATTAAGGAAATTTGAATTTGTTCAGCAAATAGGAATGCAAGGAGTAAATAGATTTATTTAGATACTTTGCGATGCGGGGGTGGCAGTTTAAGGGTTTATAACTTTATTTAGTGCTTATGGCTTATGGTTATGGGTGTAGGTTTTTGGGCCTCTTTTTTTTCACCATAGGCTTCAATGGGGAATGCGTTCGCAGGTGTTTTTTTTTTTCAAAAACATTTCTCCATTGATCTCTACATGCACACCAAGTCAGAACTTGATTTGTGTGCGGTATGCGGCTTCATGCACCATGATGCACTTGAAAAGTAAGTTATTTCTTTGCTGCGCGACTTGTAATCCGGACCATAGTTTATTACTATCTATAGATCTGCTTAAAAATAATTTTTCAAATTTAAGTTTTTTTCAATGATAAAAGTTACTTTTGACGATTTTGATATCTTTTGAAAACAGAATATAATTAATCCAACAACAGGCAACTTTAAAATTTCAAACGGAAATAAGCGTAGACCCAATAGGGCCGATTTATGTAGCTGTGAATGTAGCTGTTTATGCGCAAGCCTTTGGGCTCGCTGGAAACATAAGTTAAGAAGCAGCGGTTTTGGGGAACTTCCGGGAGGCGGCCATGACAGGTCGCATTTCAGCTAGCTGCTACAAACCTACAGACTAATCTTCCAAAAATCTGCCTTTTCACCATACATCGAGCAGCAATAACTGCGGATCTTGATAGAGAAGATAAAGCCCATCTGAATGCAGCTAAATTTTTATGAGCTTCCTTACAATCAGCACATACCGGAGACTAAATGAGGTTGTGGCCTCCTACTTAACCCCCCGGCAGAGTATCCTTGGAGCTCTGTCGTTATCAAGTGCCCTGAGAGCACCTTTTTTTCCTTTTCCCATTTCCTTCACACTACACACCCGCCATCAACATCCAACTATAGCGGCGATAAGATGGAACACTTCCTTCTAAAAGCAATCAGCGATCTGCTGGATACCTACCAAAAGGCCTTCTCTGAGACCTTGGATGCGGCTTTCCACCTTGGGCCGCTAGTGGAAGAACCCATATGTGCACGCAAGGGGTATGGGGGTGGCGGTGCCTTGGGGCCCCGGTACCAGCCGTCTGCCTCCCTAAATGTTGATGTGGCCTTAGACACTAGTTGCATGCCCCGCAGTGGGATTGAACAGTTCCCCAAGGCAGAGGGGGGAGATGGCTGCAGAGCTATCACACCTACGGAGGTTGAGCCTGCAATAATGAGCCCCAAAGCAGTAGTGAGATCTGCTAGAGCAACACCCGCAATGCTTACAGCCTCGGGTCAGCAGAAGATTGCCGCCCTGATACAACCGCTGCCGAGATCTTCTAGTTCTCAGACATCGCAGAGCTCAGATGGAATGCAGCGTACGCGCACGGAGGTCACAGGGCAGCCATTGCTAAGGAAATCTTTGAATCCCACCTCTGGAGCACATACTAAGCAACGGTACCTACCTTTGTTGACACGGAGCTGCAATGTTCCTGGGACTTCATTCAGAGGTGTGGGGGACGCTGCTGTTACCGCATCCTTTCTGCTCAATCTCTTATGGCCCACCACACTAAACTCCTTCACTCATAAGGGATATCGGCCTCTGATGGACAGATCTGGAGTGGGGTAACTTGTAGCTTTCAACGTGTGAACTGATATGGGGCTGCTCGATATCAGTGTTAATCCCTTAAAATACTCTATGTCTTTATGTTATGAGCCATCTAATTACAGTTCAAGTCTCCCTCTAGCCTTGCTTTCTATGTTTAGATGCATGTATACATGGACAGGTTGGAACTATGTGTGCTTGTCTCTTTGGTGTTGGTTCATAACACCGCCAGCTACTGAGAGGACATTAAGCAGGGTCTAGTAGGCTTACCTGGGTATTTCCACCATAGTAGATATTATATACTATTTGAGAAACCAACTCTATGGAAATCCACATTCTGATATACTGTCAGTTTGCTTGTATGCACAAGAGAGAGACTGTAGCCCTTCCCACACCCAAGAGGTGCCCGGCATATTATAGAGCTGCCTGTGGCCGAGGCAGTGCAATAAGCTGAGCGTTTGGGCACTAATATGTGTTTCCATAGCATAATAGGATCACATAATTTAACTATCTTCCACCCTAAGGTCCTACCACAATAGGAGCACACCACTCCCACTAGAGCTACGGCAAGCATACTTAGCTGGTTTGATACCTAAATGTTAATACTGGTAACCTCTATACTGCTGTTATATCACATGATGGGTTTCTGTCCTACAGTCTAGAGCATTTATTAAATCATAGAGTGACTGGGAATTTTTATGTATAATTCTATTGTGGATAATTACCAGCTTTAAGTTGTCTAGTGTTATAGGATACTTTTCCTCTATGAGACAGTTATAACACTGCTATAGCATTGCTGTTGGAATGAATAAATTGCCACAACCATAAGTTATTTGTAAGCTGTCGCACCCGCAATGTTCTTCTCCATTATGATTCACTAGTCACACCTTCACGCATGCATGATGTGGATTCCCAGCTTACATAGTAGTAGATTATCTTTAGAACAGCTGTAGTAATCTTATTGCTTTTTTCTTACTCCCTTTTCTACATACTATTTCATGCTATCGTTCAGATCCACTACGTTTAAAGCCTAAGTAGTTGTGAGATTTGATTAACAGGCTGCCTAATTCCAATGCATAAGTATCTATCCCACACGTTACCAGATAAGAAACTCATCACCCCATAGACAACACTATATATGTATCCTTAGAGACACACATTTTGTCATTTAGTTTATACTCATATTAGTTTGTAACTAGTAGCCGTTAATTATATATTTATACAGTGTGTATATTATTCTATCTTTCTATATATAGAGAGTTTGCCTTTCTGTTTTATATACATATATATAGATGACGGCTGATTCTCGCAATTCTTAAAGATAACTGGCGGGTGTCCTAATTATATGTATCATACACAATAGTGTATACTAGTACCATTTCACCTAATTGACACTAGCTATTCTAAACTCACCTTATCTTCTTAATAATATCCATAGCTGTGTCCATAACAGTTTATCCTAGAGTGTTTATTGAAAAAAGAGGTTTATCAGTTGAGACCCAAAAGCGGTCTCCTTTATTGGAATTAACCTCCTTCTCTTGGACTATATAGCGATGAGGCCCATGAGTGACCTCTTATATTAATAAGGAGGGTAACAGCTCATTAGGCATTTGATTTATTCGCTATATTTATTGATTTCTGTTTTTCAAAAATGTACACTGTATTGTTGAAGCTTCCCGTCCTGTAATGTGTGTATTACAGCGAATATTGTATTTTAATGTTTTAAGCTTTCTGTATGCCTTCTTTTGAACCTCAAATAAAAACTATAAAAAAAAAAAAAAAGAAGCAGCGGTTTTAAGACCGCTACTCCTTAACTCATCCGCCACCTCTGAGGCGGCGGAAGCAATCATCCCGCTCAGATACGATTGGGATGATTGACACCCCCTGCTAGCAGCCACGAATGTGCAGAGGGCAGCATTGCACAAGCATTTAACTAGAAATGCTTGTGCAATGATAAATGCCGACAGCATATGCTGTTGGCATTTATCAATGTGGGGTGGACATGATCCGCTAAGGCGGATCATGTCTGCCTGCACATTAAAAAATCGTCCCCAATATATCAAACTACATGTATTAAATTAAAAGATAGGACAATAAAAAAATCTGCATGGAAAACAAGTATTTTTACGTTAAGCATTAAGCATACTGTCATCTGTAAAACCTGTCAAAATACATAAATTAAATCTTCAGAGTTGCCTTTTGTGTTTCCCACATAACAATTTTCAAATGTCTTACTGTTGCATATTTTTTTTTTCTATAAGTTAAGCACGTGCAATGAAAACTATGATTAGGTACAGTTAACAGACCTGCAAACTTCAAAAGATATTTCATGGCGTGCACACATTTGAATAGCTGATACAAGTATTGTACATTCAAATGTATTTTATTAAAGGGACATGGAACCATTTTTTTCTTTCATGATTCAGATAGAGTATGTCATTTATTTATTTTTATAATATTTATTTTTCAATTTTTTCGATCTATACAAAACCAGGGGGAAAAAATAAAGAAAAATAAAAAATAACAAGGAAAAACAACAACAAAAAAGACACAGCTCCGGTTCGTTCTTTAGTTCCATGGAGACGCAGCTCCAATTCGACCAACCCCATACAGGGGAAGAAGGAGATTAATATCTAAGCGTAACTCAATGCAGTGTCTTATTCTTTATACTTATTGGGACACATAAACAAGATATAGCTTCTTAACCTTATATATATATATAAAAGAAAATGTTCCCATCACATGTAACATATATCGGTAACTAAAAAAATAAATAAATAAATAAAACAAAATAAGGGGGGGAAAAAGGGAAGGGGGGAGGAGGGAAAGGTAACCAAGGGAGATTGTTGAAAAGCAGCAAACTACCAGAGGCCCAGCAACACCAATGCACTACTGGGAGCTATCTGAACACTTTGGGCGAGCCAATGGGGCCTATCTATCAAGCTCTGAAAGGAGCTTGACGGCCCGTGTTTCTGGCGAGTCTTCAGACTCACCAGAAACAGCAGTTATGAAGCAGCAGTCACAAAGACCGCTGCTCCATAACCTGTCCCCCTGCTGTGAGCAGGCGGACAGGAATCGCAACAATTCAACCCGAACGAGTATGATCGGGTTGATTGACACCCCCTGCTGGCGGCCCATTGGCCGTGAGTCTGCAGGGGGTGGTGTTGCACCAGCAGCTCTTGTGAAAAAAATGTAATCATGTGATCATCGATGTAATCACATGATTTTGAGGCCGGGATCGGATCATGGGGTACTGCCTATGTTTATAGACAAGCCCCCAGTCCGATTTTTCATTTGAAATATAATGGAGGCTGCAGCACGCCATATAAGGTAGGACGATCCATGCCGTCCTAACGGTGTTAAAGCCCAGTGTTGTTAGGAGAGCATGGAATGTCCTATTGGCATGAAGAGGTTAAATTTCTATCAAACTGCTTAATTATGCGATTTACTTTTATTATTTGTTTTGCCCAATTTTCTTGTAATGTAAGTTTTCCCACTCTCTCCCAGAGGCGCTGGATTGCATTCTGAAGCATTCAGAACTGACATTCCTACATGCAGCACACTGATTGGTTGCTATGTGTTTATATCTGCTCACAGCAAATTAAGTAAGATAAATAACTTTCCAGAGGCTTTTCAATGAGTATGCCCTTCTGGTCTTGCAAAACAGTGCTTATTTTATTAACAAAATGACAGCTTTTTAGTTTAACATTTAGTTTGCATGCAGATATTTTGTAATCTAGTGAATTATTTCTAATGCATAAACAAATAAATTGTCTCTTTAACAGGACAGTTTACCCAAAAGTTTTCTCCCCTTTAAATTGTTCCCATTGATCCATTTTACCTGAAAGAGTGTTTTAAATTGGTTACAAGTAGCATGTTTACCCTTATTTCGGCATTTGAAATAGCTGTGGAATCCCAACCTACACTGAAAGTTTCTATACTGGAGTCTAGGCTAGTGACAAGCCTAGGTAAACACAGCCAACAGAAGAAAGTACACTCCCAGTGTGCAGGATAGTTAAGTACTAAAATGTTAATTTTCCTGTGTTCTCTCTGGGGCCCCGATGATTAAAAGTGCTACCCAGCATCGCCGATCATATTGGTTATGTATAGTAAAGGGATCCCTAGAATAAAACTGGCGTCTGCTTTACTGCTAATCCTAATACAACTAAACCGAAGTACCCCACGATCACAAACTAACACTACACTAATAAAGATCTAAACCGCCACATACCCACTGAAAGTATCTATGTATTTACCCCTATGCCGCCACATACCCACCGCAAGTTCCTATTATCCTCTAAATCACCACATAGCCACCACAATCAACTAACTAGTAACCCCTATGTCTCTAACTTTAAACCACTAAGCAACCATATACCCACCACAATCAACTAACTATTAAACCCTATGTCACTAACTATAAACCTCTATGCCGCCATAAACCTCAAACGCTAACTAACCCCCCTCTAAACTAAACCCCCCTAAGTTAGAAATATAAAAAAATATAAGTAAAAATTTAAAAACCCTAAACTGCCAAATCCATAAACGAAATCTAACTCTACTCTACCTAACCCCCCTCTATACTACCCCCCTAAACTAACCCCCCTCTAAACTAACCCCACTAAGTTAAAAAAAAAGAAGAAAAAAAAGCTGTTATAAAAAAAAGCTCAGTTGCTAAATAAAAAAAAACTACAATATCCAAAAATAAAAAATTATTTTACCTAACACTAAACTACATGCTCCATAAAATAACCCCCCCCAAAATAATAAAAATCACCACCCAAAAATAAAAAAAACTGTTCTTAAAAATAAAAAACTCACCCCAAGCAATCCATATCTAACCCCAAAAGTGTTACTTACAGTTGATGGGAATTCCGGATTTGAAGGGTCCCCCATTCTTCCAGAAGGTAGCAACCCCCAAACAAGTAGTATCCCTAAGTGCCTCATCAAATTGCTGACAACATACTAAAAGACTGACTTGATCCCTTGCACCCTAGTCAATCGACACCCAGATAGGCCAGAGAGGTTTTCCCGGTTCTGCGGTTGTTGGCGTTTTAGCTCATCTCTGTGACGCATTATTTAAACATTAATGATAACTTTAGTGACATAGCTTCATAGTTATAATTGGGAGGATTAGGATTTATAGTTAATTTTATTATAGTGAGTTATTTTTTTTACAGTAGGCAGTTGGCTGGGTCCTTCCAGGGGAGTGTTGTTTACACATGACATCAGTGTAGGCGGTATTAGGGACTTAGTTGAGCATTCCAGGGGTGTGTAGGTTAGGTGTGACATAGGTGTAGGTTAGCCGAGTTAGCTGTCCGGTGCAGGAAGAGTGTGGGTTAGCTGTGATGTAGGTGTAGGCATTCGATGTGAGCAGGGGAAGTGTAGGTTAGCCGTGACATAGATATAGGTGTTCAGGGGGGAGTTAGAGAGGTGTGCTAGAGGGAGTAGCCTGCACTTTGCTTTGGACACATCGACACAAGATCAATATGTTCAAAGCAGCGAAGTGCAGGTTGTGAGGAGGATAGCAGTCGTGTTTGTCTTGCTAGCTATAAGCTGCTGAGACAACATCGTCTGAGGTAGTTAGTTCAAATAGGGCCCACCCGCAGTAAAATGCTGATGAGCAGCGATGTTGGTGGTGATGTCACGCTCCCATTGACTCCTATAGGAGGGACATCGCCCTTCACTGGCATTGCTCGGACACGCCCCTTTTTAAAGAATATTCCGACACACTTGTCAATGTTTTGAATATCAAGGCCTAAGTATTAAGCTTTACAAACAGCTATAAGATAAGGAAGCAAGTGTGTGTACACAAAGTTATAATATAATGACATCTGATATTACCTGAAAGCTCAACCCATTTTAATAGGCTGTGGTTTAAAAGCACAAAACCAGCTAATTCATATACACAAATAAACCTGAAAATGTAATTTCTCATAAATTCTATACTCTGCAGCTGGTATAAGTCATTGAAAATACATTAAGGGAAAAACAATTTTACAGTATACTGATCCTTTAAAGTCACTTCTGGATTGGGAATGCATTGCTGATCCTGAGCTGAACACAGTCGGTGACTGAAGTTTATGAAGATATGCCTATGAACCATTAATGCATTGCTATTCAGGAGATGACTCTAACAATGTATTTAACTAATTTGCTGGGGTTAAATACATAAATAAAGCAATAGTGCAATAAAAATGTATTTATTATTCCTCCTTTATGTCCCTTTAAATGTATTTCTAAATGTTAGAAAGGAGATTATTATCTAACTTTTATGACAAACACAACTGATTTCACCAACATATTTTGTTTTATAATGGATATAAAAGGATAATACATTAATAGTAGTTTGCTACTTATAAAATGACAGAATCACCTCTGGCAACAAGCCTGCACTGACATCTAAGAAACTGATTTATATACCTCCCCAACATTTGTGCTTGGGCATTAGGGACACAGGAGGCTCAGGGGCACTGCTCTTGTTTTGTGAGTGGGCCTGTGTTGGGAGGGGTGGGGCTATGGGGATAATGGATGGGATTGTGGGTGTGTCTTGGCAGTCAGTTGGTGTGTTTGGGTGGTTTGTGGGGTCTCTCTGGGTGAGCAGGACTAAGGTAAATTCCGAAAATAGGGACATATGGCTGGGTCTCAGATGGACAGTGGGACTGTGATAGAGCTCTGAAGAAGGAAGAATTTGTCCTTAACAAATAGGGAAAGTTGTGAGGCCCAGATTGATAAAATGTAATCTTTTTGCTAATCACTGAAGTTTTGTGATGACACAGGGGAAGGTTTACACATCATTTCATTTTATAGTTCAAAACTGCTAATCCATAGCATAAGATGGAGAACAGAACCCAAACAGTGTGTCACACTATTTCATAATCAAGTAGTTTGCAATGTATCTCGTTCAGAGAGGTATTGCCTAATATTTCAGGGCTGAACTGTGGCAGGAACAGATTTATATAATGCCAGAAAGTTCTTCTGTGTGAAACACATTCTGGCCAATAAGACAAGATGCTTTTATTTCTCCTTGGTTGAGCACTTCTTTCTTTTAATGTATTCTATTACATAGTGTCACCTGACAGCTCTGAATATTAATTACAAAATTAGGTAAAAAAAATGCATATGCTACCAACACATGCATCCAAGTTAGCGTCTCTCAGAAATATCCAGGAATAATCCTGTTTTAATTTACAGCATGAGGATACTTGTGAGATATTTCCTTTAGGACATGTAGATAATTATTTACATATTTCTGGTCATACATTTGCATATGCAAGAAACATATTTAAGCCCAATTGCCTAGATTGCTACCTCTGAAATGAAAGAAAAAGAAACCTGTATATTTCTATAACAGAATTGTGTCAGACAGTATAATATTTGAAGACACTTTAGACAAAGGGACAGTCTAGTCAGAATTAAACTTTCACGATTCAGATAGGGCATGTAATTTTAAAAAGCATTCAATTTACTTTTATCATCAAATTTGCTCTGTTCTTAGGCTCATATGCTAATTTATAAGCTCTTAAAGGCCGCCTCTTATCTGAATGCATTTATCAGTGTTTTACAGCTAGAGGGCATTAGTTCATGTGTGCCATATATAACATTGTGCTCACGCCCGTGGAGTTACTTATGAGAGGGCACGTCTCTCAAAAGTACTGAAATAAGGGGCAGTCTGCGGAAGTTTAGATACAAGGTAATCCCATAGGTAAAAAGTATATTCATATAACCATGTTGGCTGTGCAAAACTGGGGAATGGATAAAAAAAAGAGATTATCTATTTTTTTAAACAGTAAGACTGGAGTAGACTGTCCCTTTAGACAAACTATATGTGTCAAAATGAAAAAAAAAAAAAACATACTTCTACATAAACACAGTACCATATTTTATTAAAAAAAAGTATCAAACCCTACTTCAGTAAACTCGGGGAGGGCAGGAATAAACCATTGTATAGAATAGAGCATTATTCAATGTGATATAGGATGGTACTTACAAAGATGAAGCACCCAATGGTGCAGGTGACGCAGACTGGCAGTGGTCCAGCTCAGGGGTCGCCAACCTTTCAGACCTTAGGGACCACTAAACTCACAATTTTGAATCCCGTGGACCACTAACATGATTTTTTTTTTTTAAAGGTACAAACCTGTATACTATATATATATATATATATATATATATATATACATACACGCATACTGTACATAACTAGTATAACCATAGCTAAGTTTACATTATGTATATATTTACACATTTTTAAGAATTATTTTTGGAATTAAGTGACTGAATGACAGAACTGAGAGAATACTTGAAGGGTGAGTGCCAACTTTTGAGCTGGAAACAGAGAGGCAGAACATGGGGAAAAAAGAACTATGTTTAAAAGGACTGCTTAATTTGATTTCCAAGTTACCTCCCCAGTTAGGAATTATTCAAAACTACTTATGATCATGGACAGAAATTGGAGTCATGATGTAAGTCTATCTGAAGGAATTAGGAAAACTACTACAAAGAGACAGGTAAAGGGAAGAAATATACTTTATTTCCACTATTTTAAGCCAAGACTATAACAACCTCTGCTGGCTTTAGAATGGAAACATCTTTCTCTGATCAGCGTGCCGGGCAGGAGGAGTTAAAAATACAATCTAGCTACGCAAGTTGCGCAGTACTACGCAACGTGCGTAGGAAGATTGTAATTTAACTTCTCCTCCGTCGGTTTTCACTGATGTCCAGCTAGGCACTATAGGGAGTTTCGGCGCAATGAGGGTGACACCATCAGAGGAGATTAATTCCTGCATGATGGTGTCAAGGACCACCAACATCTTCTCGTGGACCACCAGTGGTCCATGGACCACTGGTTGGCGACCAATGGTCCAGCTCACTGTGTGCCAGCAAATCAAGCACTCGATCAAATACACAGCAAACCAGGCATCTGTTGCTGTGAGTGATAAAACACAGCTAAGTGTAAGTGTGACCAATAAGTGTGACTTTTGCCTGTTTATAATAGACTATGGGAGCTGTGTTTTATCACTCACAGGAACAGATGCATGGTTTGCTGTGTATTTGATCGAGTGCTTGATTTGCTGGCACACAGTGAGCTGGACCACTGCCAATTGATCCAGTCTGCGTCACCTGCACCATTGGGTGCTTCATCTTTGTGAGTACCATCCTATATAACATTAAATAATCCTCTGTATAGACGTTACTAGGCCATATTGGCGCCTCTGTGTCTTCCTTTTTTCCAGATCATTCATCACCAGGGACTTACTATCGTTTTGACAGAGTGCTGCCTCCTGTTGGATGTTAAGGACTTTATATATGCAATACATTCTGCTGTGCTATAGCTTGATTTGATGTGTTGCCCATATTATTTATTGAATATTTTTGCTACAGGATTTGTATTTAGGAAGCGCCCCCTATGGGAATATCTTTGTTGCTTATATTTCCCTTATTCCATTGTATAGAATAGAGGTATTCTGTGTGCTGCAAATAAGCATAGATGGATAATTAGTAGGGTTTTTTACATCTGGAATTTAGACAGTCTGCCCCACCACTAGGTAGATAGTTTACCTTTCTAATTAAAGAAGCTAAGGGTGTGTTTTTGCTTAGGCCAACTAGGCTTGTATGTAGGGCAGCAGGATTTAAGGAGCTAGAAAATTGTCAAAAGTATTTTTGTGGCATAGCTCCTTCCCACTGCTATGCTCTGCAAATATTATTATTATTATTTTTTAACAAGTCAATGATTCCCTGGTTATCTAGTAGTCCATATAGCCCCCTTATGCACCCCTGACGTTTGGTTGAAAGAAATATATGAGATAAGAAGCTCAATTTGTAATATGTTGGGAGGGAGGAGGCTTTGGATCATAGCAGATTTCCTAATACCTAGAACAGTGCAAAAACTGAATTCACCACTAGATATGGCATATACAATACAAACTTTAAAGGGATATTGTTACAGTCGTTTCCTTCATTTCATCAAAAAGATTGCATTTTTAAATGTTCCTGTCCTGAATAAATTAACATGTTCTTGTTTGGCTTGCAAAAGTGTGGTTTAGAGAGTTAGGAATAGAAAAGAGGGTGCCACATAGTGTGAATACGTCTGGTCAGGAACAAGATGAGCAAATTGCAAAGGCTTACCAAATGTAGATGCACCGTTCTGTGACCGGTGCTCTCAGGCAGACTAACACTTGCAGTGGTTAGCACACTGATGGAAGCGTGGTACCACTGTAACCTTGGCAAAGGCAGGTAAACTTCTGTAGTGAGTAGTCTTTTGGGCTGTACTGTAGATCAGATTCTTTGAGCCCTTCCAATATGCCAAAAGGCAGGTGAAGAGAAAGACAACTTCCGTAGGATAAAAAACAATCACATCTTTAATCCATAAAAACACTGCTACACGTTTCTCGACCGTAAGCTGGTCGTTTCATCAGGCATTAACATATGGATAAAATCAGTACAAATTAAGAACATTAAATACCGGTGTAAGTTAAAAACGGAAGTTGTCATAATGCAAAAAGGACCAATGATGACTTAGTTTGTGATAGGAGGCTCGTTGTCATTGTATATGGTGTTCACCTGTGTACTGCCCTATTGATTCAATGATTTTTTGTATGAATATGTATCCCTAAAAAAATATAAAGCAAAAAAATTTCAAAGACCGCTAACAAAATGTTCAAGCATATCTGAGTTAATAATCTAAACTGTTAAAAGTACTGCTACCTGTATTTGTGTAAATAAAAACAAACATAGTTAACTTGATAAAACCGCTAAATGGTATCAGACATCTGTAAATTCTTATGTGGGACCTTACGGCTACTAGGAATAAATGAGAGAGAGGAAGAAAAAACTTTCAGTGACTGGTAATGAATAAAGAGGTTACATTTGAATACTCTTTATATATGAACTTTACGTTATAAATCTTGCTAAAACAACAAGATTGTGTGAAACATCTATGAATACTTATTTAGGACTTGGTCGCTGCTCAAAATAAATTTGAAAAGAGCTGTATGTGAACAATCATTATGTGTGAAATTTAAACTTCGATCATATTGAAATGACACGGTAGATGATAAGTGTAGGTATTGGATTTGTAACTTACCTAGTGGCTCACCAACCTATATGTATGGTGTTGGGGCACTGAATGACATTCATTACAAATTAAGAATATTCGGATATGAGTGGTTGTCAACCTGGAATGTACTTGTATATAAATGTTTGAATTATTTGCATTTGCTAATGCTGTCTCAGAAAGCAAATACATTGCAAATGTAATTGGGATATGCAGCGTGAGTTTATCATGAACCATTGATAAAATGAAAAAAAAAGGTTGATAGGTTGAAAAAATGTTAACATAACTGCAAAGTATTGGTGAAATGTTAAGTGAAACCGTGTATATGTGGTAGTGTTTGATAATTGATAATATGTGAACTGCCTGTTTGTAAATGACGAAAAATTAATCATGATCAATATTGATATTTCGAATGGCAGGTATATAATAGGGGATAAAAATTTGGTATGTGGAGATCATAGAAACCGAGGTCAATTGTATATAGATTCCTAAACATGTGGATCCTAAGAATACATGAAGGAGGCTGAAAAAAACCAAGACCTAAAACTGATATGTGACGTGATACTAAAGCAAAATAACTGAGCGGGGTGGTGTATAAATGGAAGAAACTCTAAAATACAATATAATGAATATAAAGAAAATAGGTGGAAAAGGAGAACATAATGTTGATTAAAAAAAGTGTGTATGTGTGTAAAATGATCTTGTGTATAAAAAAGTATATATATGTGTATGCTTCGCGAAGAGATAAGTAAAAAGGTCATCAATAGTGTGATTGGAAGATGCGGTGCATAATGCAAATGCTCATGAAGAACAAGTGTGTGTAGTATCATGTGTGAACAAATGTAATCTGAAAAAGAAAAAGAAAGAAGTAGATACATGAGAGAACCTAAAAGAGATCTTGTGTAGATATATGTGCGATCTGATAAAGTCTAGAAAAAACGAATAAAAATGAACTAAACCAGAAAAGGTCTGGAAACAAAAAACTGTTTAGTGTATAGTGCAAGTGGAAAAGGGTGAGTGGTGTTGCATTGTAAGTATGTGTAAAAAATTAAAATGTAATTGTAAGGTATTACAAAAAATAAAGGAGAAAAAAAAGAAAAATCAAAAGAATATGTCTGCTAAGAACCAAGAGTGAAAAAGAAAAAAGAGGAGGAAAAAAGGGGGGGGGGGGGAGGGGGGGGGAATAAAGAGGGGGTGGGTAAGAGAGTGACCGACTATGGGAAGGGGACAGAGCTGTAAAGAACGAATATAACTAGGTATGACGGAAATAACCTAAAAGTTTAGTTAATTGAAAGCTGCTAGATCTAGACTGGCATTTAGGTCTTTGGGAAATAATGTTTTTAATTTGAAAATCCAAAAAGTCTCCCGTTGTCTGAGTTTATTCACTCTATTGTAGTCTGATGATTTGGGAATAAAATCAATCGGATGATATTTGAAAATATGAGGGTTGCCCTGATGCTTTGAAAGGCAATGATTGGGTATACTGTGTTTAATTTTTGTTTTCTTACAATTTTTACAATTTCGGTAATGTTCCCCCCACCGTGTCTTGACTTTTCTGGAGGTGCGGCCTACATATTGCAGGCCGCATACACACTCTAATAGATATATTACGAAAGAGGAATCACAATTAAAAAAGCCCTGAATGTCACCAGTAATGTGTGATTTGAAAAATTTGGTGCCAGATTTGATGTGTTGGCAGGACTTGCACCCAGTTTTGCCGCATTTCTACACCCCCTGTAGGCCAAAAAGTCCTTTCTTGAATTTGTTGGTATCTTTGAACTGATGTTGTACATGTTTGACTATTTTACTCGGAGCTAATTTGTTTCTCAAGGTGGGTGCTCTCCTATAAACGATTCTTGGCTGATCTTGAACTATATTTTTTAATATAGGATCCCTTTGTATAACGTGCCAATGTTTATTGATTATCTGTTGTATTTTGTGAAAACTGTTGTTATATTGTGTAATGAACATGATGTTCCCATGATCAGTTGGTTTATCAGTTTTTGGATCTATTTTTTCTTTCTTTTGAAGAAATTGATTTCTATCTAAAAGCTTAGTTCTGTACCTGATTGCTGACGGTTTGATCACACCTTTTGGTACATTTTAACCTAGTGCGCCCTTACTTGGGTTTCCCTTTTGGGGATCCACTTTGACTCTGGGTTAGTGAGTTGCACTTGTTAGCCAGTGAACATAAGTAGGATCAACACAAAGAAAACTGCTGTATTACTTTCAATTTACATTTTAACCCCTTAACGACTGAGGACGTGCAGGGTACGTCCTCATAAAAAAGGCAGTTAAAGCCTGAGGACGTACCCTGCACGTCCTCGGTGTGGAAAGCAGCTGGAAGCGATCCTGCTCGCTTCCAGCTGCTTTCCGGTTATTGCAGTGATGCCTCGATATGGAGGCATCCTGCAATAACCTTTTTAAGCCATCCGGTGCAGAGAGAGCCACTCTGTGGCCCTCTCTGCACCGGAGATCGGTGGCTTACTGCGTTGGTGGGTGGGAGCCGGACCGGGAGGCGGGTGGCGGCCATCGATGGCCCTGCTGATGTGGAGGGGGGGCGGGATCGTGGGCGGGGGTGTCCAGGGGCGCGCACGGGCGCGCACGCGTGCATGGGAGGGCGGGGGCGGGCTCGGGCACGGGGAGGGAGCGGGTGGGAACCGCTACACTACAGAAAATGCTTTAATAAAAAATCTTAAAAAACTGTCTGAAAATTAAAAAAAAATGATCAGCAAGGTGGTGGGGGTTTGTCTGAGTGGGGGGGAAGCTACACTACAGAAAAAAAAAAAAAAAAAAAAAAAAAAGCATTTTTTTTTTTGCAAACTGGGTACTGGCAGACAGCTGCCAGTACCCAAGATGGCCCCCAATAAGGCAGAGGGGAGGGTTAGAGAGCAGTTTTGGGGGGGATCAGGGAGGTTGGGGGCTAAGGGGGGGGGGGATCCTACACAGTAGCATATGTAAATATGCTAAAAAATATATATATATTTTTTTAAAAACCCTTTTATTTTAGTACTGGCAGACTTTCTGCCAGTACTTAAGATGGCGGGGACAATTGTGGGGTGGGGGAGGGAAGGGAGCTGTTTGGGAGGGATCAGGGGGTGGGATGTGTCAGGTGGGAGGCTGATCTCTACACTAAAGCTAAAATTAACCCTGCAAGCTCCCTACAAACTCCCTAATTAACCCCTTCACTGCTAGCCATAATACACGTACGTGTGAGGCGCAGCAGGATTTAGCGGCCTTCTAATTACCAGAAAGCAACGCCAAAGTCATATATGTCTGCTATTTCTGAACAAAGGGGATCCCAGACAAGCATTTACAACCATTTGTGCCATAATTGCACAAGCTGTTTGGAAATGATTTCAGTGAGAAACCTAAAATTGTGAAAAATTGAACGTTTTTTTTAATTTGATCGCATTTGGCGGTGAAATGGTGGCATAAAATATACCAAAATGTGCCTAGATCAATACTTGGGGTTGTCTACTACACTACACTAAAGCTAAAATTAACCCTACAAGCTCCCTAAAAGCTCCCTAATTAACCCCTTAACTGCTGGGCATAATACACTTGTGGTGCGCAGTGGCATTTAGCGGCCTTCTAATTACCAAAAAGCAACACCAAAGCCATATATGTTTGCTATTTCTGAACAAAGGGGATCCCAGAGAAGAATTTACAACCATTTATGCCATAATTGCATAAGTTGTTTGTAAATAATTTCAGTGAGAAACCGAAAGTTTCTGAAAAAATTTGTGAAAAAGTGAACGTTTTTTTGTATTTGATCGCATTTGGTGGTGAAATGGTGGTATGAAATATACCAAAATTGGCCTAGATCAATACTTTGGGATGTCTACTAAAAAAAAATATATACATGTCAAGGGATATTCAGGGATTCCTGAAAGATATCAGTGTTCCATTGTAACTAGCGCTAATTTTGGAAAAAAATTGTTTGGAAATAGCAAAGTGCTACTTGTATTTATTGCCCTATAACTTACAAAAAAAGCAAAGAACATGTAAACATTGGGTGTTTCTAAACTCAGGACAAAATTTAGAAACTATTTAGCATGGGTGTTTTTTGGAGGTTGTAGATATGTAACAGATTTTGGGGGTCAAAGTTAGAAAAAGTGTGTTTTTTTCCATTTTTCCTCATATTTTATAATTTTTTTTATAGTAAATTATAAGATATGATGAAAATAATGGTATCTTTAGAAAGTCCATTTAAAGGCGAGAAAAACGGTATATAATATGTGTGAGTACAGTAAATGAGTAAGAAGAAAATTACAGCTAAACACAAACACTGCAAAAATGTAAAAATAGCCTTGGTCCCAAACGGACAGAAAATGGAAAAGTGCTGTGGTCATTAAGGGGTTAACATACTTTACTCAGTAGTTCTAAAGACAAATGATGAAGGGGAGTGTTTGATCCCCGAAATGTCACTGTTTGAATAAACTTTCCCTTTTAAAAATTCCGAGAGTGAGGATCTTCAGCTTTGTGATTATCTCATACATCCCTGTCACCCTGGGATGCTGCATTGGATGTGATATTGCAAATCCTTTTCCATATATATATATGCAAGGTAGGAACTTTTCAGAGCACAATGTCCCTTTAAGTATAACCATTTCCTGTGCTATTTAAAGGGATATAAACTTAGATTTGAAATACACTGCATCACATTTCATATATACAATTTTACCATTTAGTGTTTTTTTAGAGAGACCATGAGAGAATCAAATCCCTCTAGACAAACCCCCTTTGAATTTAGCTCCACTTTGGCAGAAAAACAAGGGGGGTGTCATTGTCATCCAAGATTATCACGACTACGTCACTGAAGCTAATAGGATACTAATGGATACTTACTACTATAGGTGTTTATCTGGTACTCCAACCGATATATTTAGAAATAAATTGATTAGACTGATTGAAGAAGGCTATAAGGAAAAGCAATATTTAATTCCATTTAAACCTGATGTCCCGTTCTATTACCATTTATCCAAAATTCACAAAAACAATAAGACACCTCCTGGTCAGTGTACCCTCTAAGGTCAGTTTTGTGTGCGGCCCAGCAGTGAAACAGTTAATAAGGGAACCATACCACCTTGCAGTCTGTATTGTGTGGTGTTTGCTATTTTTTCTAATGAAATGTTTCACTGCTGGGCCGCACACAAAACTGGCCTTACAGGGAACACTGCTCCTGGTAGGCTCATAATAGCTGGGATCAACAGTCTAACAGATAAGCTATTGGCATATATTGACCTATTTCTACAGAAATATGTCATTCAGTTACCTTCATTTATCAAAGATACTACAGATCTTCTAAAAAAGTTGGTCAATATTAAAAAAGAAGATAGATACATATAGATGACTTGTGATGTTTGTGCCCTATACTCAAATATTTCTCATCAGATAGGATTAGATGCGATCAAACAATATTTGGAAAATGAGATATATATGCCTGCTGGTCAGAAAGAATATCTATTGGAACTAATTTGTTTTATTCTTCAACATAATTATTTTAAATATCAAGACCAATTTTATTTGCAAGTCAAAGGCACCACCATGGGGACCAGGTTTGCCCCCAGTTTTGCCAATTTGGTGATGGGTAGGTTCAAAGAGACTTATATATACCATCAGAACTGGGGGCAACACCTGGTCTTCTATGGTCAGTACAATGACGATCTCATTTTTGTATGGAATGGGTCTATGGAATCAGCTGAGGAATTTGTAATGTATCTGAATGATATGGATTGTCTTTCACTAGCAATATCCAAAAAGAATCGATAGAATATCTAGATCTAATTTTATCATGGGACTCCCATAATTCTATTGTCTACAACACATATTTTAAAACAGTAGACGGCAATAATTTTCTGAACTACAGTAGTAATCATCTCATGAGCTGGAAAAGGAATATCCCGTACAGTTAGTTCTGTAGAATTAGGAGAAATTGTTCAACTTTAAATTTGTATGACCAACAGGCAGTTATTCTTAAAGAAAGATTTGTAGACAAAGGGTACCCCAAACAACTCATTGAAGAGGGGTATTTGAAGGCCAGGGCTTTAAATAGGGAACTTATTCTTAATCCCCCACACATTAAATCTTGTAACAAACAAAAGACAAATGATGGACAAACCATGTCATTCATTACCAATTTCAATTCCAACCACAAATTAATAAAAAGGATTATCAATAAACATTGGTACCTTTTACAAAAGATCAGATTCTCAGAAAAATCATAGAAGATAAACCTAAAATTACATTCAGACGGGCACCCAATTTAAAACAAAAGCTTGCACCTAGTAAAATAGTTATGAACAAAAGAACTATCTCAAGTAGATCTAAAGAGAAAAAATTCAATAAAAATGGTGCTTATAGGTGCAATATAAAACAATGTAATATGTGTAAATTTATATCACATGGGGCACAAGAGGTAACGTCACACGCTACAGGATGTCGATTCCCCATCAGAGGAAGGCTAGATTGCAGTTCCACTTTTGTAATATATGTACTCACCTGCAAATGTGGAATTCAATATTTGGGGCGCACTATAAGAAAGATCAGAAGGAGATGGGGGGAAAACCATAGGAATATCACCAGAAATAGTCACAAACATAGTGTTTCTAGACATCACAATATATGTCAACCAAAAGCCCATTGCCAATTTCAGATAACCCTCCTGGAAAGTATTCCACCCCTTAAAGGGGCCAACAGATATACCAGACTCCGCCAAAGAGAGACATTTTGGATCTTTAAATTCGGAAGTCTCTTTCCAGAGGGTTTAAATGAAAATATATACATGGCAGTGTTCTAGCAAAATATAATATTTCCATCGAAAACTTTTGAATGTTCTATGGGGGAGCCAATCACCAACATTATGAGTATGAGTTCTAGGTATTCCCAGTATTAGTATTCCCCCTTGGTCATCTGACTCATTATCATTCCCACCTACATCCATATAACATTACAATTTCTTGTCATTTGCCATTATTACACACAGATTAATCCGGTGATTACTCCTCATTTACATTTTGGCTTATAATTAAAATGGTTATAATGATATTTGAATATAAAAATCTTACATACATATATTGGATAGCGATTAGAATACACCCAAATCACATCTATATGGGTTGATAGTGGTTAGGCTAGTTAAATCCGCTACTTTATATAGTTAATATCTTAGGGCTCGCTTCCATTGAGTCGTAATTCAGTTTGCGTGCACTCGCAAACCGTTAAATATGCTGTCGAAAGCAATATCATTTATCGACTGTTTCCAATGGCGCGTTATACCTCAATATCGGCAGTTGGACTCCGGCTGCCGAAAAAATATTTGCGTCCCATAGAAAGTAATAGAAGCCGTTAATCGATAAATTATACCAGGTTTCCAATGAAAGCGCAAACTGTTAATATACTGTCGGAGGCTGTCGATACATTGAGAAATATTATACCCAGCTCAACTAGGTGTAAAAGAGGAAAATTGTGCTTTTTGAGACCTATTTTCTATTGAAATTATAAAACTTGCAAATAATGAAAGTGTTTTAATGTAGAAATAAATTGTTATAAGTAATATTTATTGTTGTCTCATGTATAGAAATAGTTGAACTTATATTCTAATAGAAATATCAGTATATATTTAAATATAATAATATATGCAAGAACATATCTACAGAATGCAAACTAGACCTATGCCTAGGGCAGCAATGCATATTACTTATATTTATGAAGTGCTAAATATAATTATACTAAAAAATAGTATTTGATTATTAAAAATATGGATAAGTGTATCTTTATTTTTCTTGAGAGGTGATCACCGGTAAGGAGCACGGACGTTAAACGTAAATTCTATAGCGTAAGGTCGGGTTACCTTAGCAACTAATTGATTTTCAAGAAATCCGACATCAGATGGAAGCGTTAACACAACGTTAACTTACAGCTACACGAAAAGAGCGACTGCACGCTATCCGCAAAATATTTCAATGGAAACCTGGTACTAAAATGGAGCCGTAAATTACTTTTAGCTGTCGGCCGCTTCGGTAGCTTACGGCTCCATTTTTAACGACTCAATGGAAGCGAGGCCTCAGTCTTTATAAGTTTATGTTACATTTATACACATATTAGTGTGGCTTAATCAAACAGGTATTCACCTGATTTAACACATTGTTTAGAGTTGATATGTCCATGCATTGTATTTATATATGTTTGTGCATTTGCATGTATTAGTTTATCCCTTTTTTAGAATTTTATTTATGCACATGACGGAGCTGCACAATCACCATTACTTTTATACATAGCAGTAAATATCTGCCATTAACGTTCTCTCTATTGAGAAAGCACATTTTATTTAATGAATCTTACAATTTCACCTCAGTCATCACTAATATATATATAATTATATATCACTAATATATAAAATAATACTGTTTTAGGTTTAATATCTCATAGATGGGTAGTATGTAGGATCAGATGCATGTATGTCATCCCCACCACCTCACACCCCCTTTATGACTTCACCCTATCATAGAGCACTAGTACTTAACCGGACGGCTTTTAAGGATCACTGTCTAACTACTTATTAAGCTGCCATCTAGGTACTATATCGAAATCATCATATTTTACGCTCATATTTTGAGAGCACATTGTATCACTTTTTAGCATATCACCTGAAACTACATTAGTACACGATTTAGTTTTTTCGCAAATACATTAATGTAATCTATCCTCATCCAGTACTAGAAGATGACCTCATCGCTTTAGGGGTAGCTCCCATCTAGATCAATAGTATGATTGGTCTGAGTCAGTGGCGTATTTAGGTTTTGTGCTGCCCTAGGCACTCAAAATTCTGTTGCCCACCTCCCCCCCCCCTAAGTTTTAGGCTGTTTTTCGGCCACAATATTTTTTTGGTCAGGGTATTTAGTTGTTTTTCTTAGGAAATGTTCACCAGGACTATATATATATATATATATATATATATATATATATATATATATATATAGAACAGATTGCAGTTCCCTTGCCTAAGATTTTTTTTTTATTATTCACTAAAAGATAAATTGCACTTTAAAAATCTAGGTCAAAATAGACCAACCAGAAAAATTCTCCAATTCAGCTCATAAGGTATCTTAGTCTAGATTTTGCAATTCTCCTGCAATTCACCCTTTAGTGCTTTAGTGTATATCCCTGAGAGTATGAGATACACAGACAGGTATATTCACTACAGAGTGAATTGCAGGAGAATTTCAAAATCTTGAACAAAATAGCGAACTGGAAAAATCCCCTAATTCAGCTCATTATCCAAATCAGCTATCTTGGTCTAGATTTTGAAATTCTCCTGCAAATCACCCTTTACCTTTAGTGAATAGACCTGAGAGTGTCTGTATGTGAGAAAGACAGACAGGGTTATTCACTAGAATGCCCCTGATTTGCAGCCAAATTGATAAAGATTTTTGTTAAAGTATAGGGCTCCAATTAATTTGTGTGAAATCTGTTTGATAGTAAATTACCCTGAGAGACAGTCTCACTCATACACACACTGTCAGACTCTACTGACATTGTGTGTTTCCCCAGCAGCTCCTACAGAGTTCACTTTACCTCTGCTGTCTGCTAGTTCCTGTTTTCTCTCTGTACCACGTAGTTTCCAACTCCAGTAACTATATTTTGCACACACTCAGAGCCCGCTTCCACTCACACATAAGCAGCCTCACAGACACTCAGATGCCCCACTCACATACACTCAGGTCCCACTAACACACACTCAGGTTCCCCCCTCACATACACTCAGACTACCTCCCCCTACTTGCACACTCTCAGACTCACACTCTTCCCCATCAGATGCCCATATAGTATATACTCACACTCTCACCCCCCCATCAGTCATTCAGATTGACAGTCTCACCCACATAAAACAAACACTCTCACCCCCCTCAGATGCACATCCCCACACCATCCTTCCCTGGCTTCAGACACACTTCCCCACAATCATTTCTTTCAGATGCACTGTCACACACTCCCCCTACCATCTTTACCTTCAGACGCACTGCATGTCAGTCATCATGTTTAAAAATGTTATTGCATGAAAAAAGTTTAGAAGTCATTAAACCTGTTTCAGCTGATATTGAACTAACATGTTTGTGCACAACTGATATATATGTCTCAGTTGCTCATTGGCAGACAGAGATAAGATTCCACAAGCATAAAAAAATGTTTGTTTTTTTAGCACAGGAGTTTTTTTTTTTTTTTTTTTTTTAATAAACCTGTAAAATATTTTATATTATCCAATTTGATATACAACAAATAACAAATACAGTCCTAAATTGTATACAATATATTATATAAATATAAAAAATACAAATATATTAAATAACTAGCTTTTCCAAGATTTTTTTTTGCATAACATGGATGTTTCTTACAATCATAATAACCTGCTGATAGCTAGGAACAACTACTCCCTCTGACTCAGTTCTATTAATAGGAAGGTTGGGAGATGCATCCACAAATCTGGAAAAAAGTGTGTTTGCTCTACACAGCGACATACTTAAAACAAAAAGTAAAGGGTGACTGCCCCACTCCCCCCTTCCTTGAAATGCATTACCCAGCAGTGCCCACCTTCCCCTCAGATACACTACCCCCGGCCACTTCCCATCAGGAACACAGCCTAACCCCCCCATTCTCCCATCAGTTGCATATAGGGCACTTCCGTCCCCCCTCCCCGGCATGTACACAGGACTCTCTCTTTCCCCCCAGCAAGCAGGCACACAGGGCTCCCCCCTTCAAGATACTAACTTGTCCTGCAGAAATGTCCCACTAGGCTGCTCTCTGTGAATCTTCTGCTTCCTAATTGAAACAGGATGCCTGTAGGGGGCGGAGTCACCTCCCGGCAGCTCTCTGTTTAACTGAACTTGTGAATGTGAAGCAGGAACAATACAGACTCAAAGCGCACTGCGCAGGGGCTGGTTAGGGGTGATCTTTTTAAACACCCTATCGGCTCAGAGTGTGAAAGCACACCCTCAGGCTGGTGCTAGAGGGGGCAAGTGCCCCCCTCTGACTCCCCCTTGCTAACTTCCATTTTGCTATTATTACCGTAACCTGGGGCTGCCCTGTCAAAATATTTTATTTTTTTTAAAGCCTGCTTCATGGCCATATATTCAGTGAATCGACCAGGTGCCGCCCCCCAAAAGCTGTCGCTCTAGGCACCGGTCTTGTTGGCCTATGCATTAATACGCCCCTGGTCTGAGTCACTTATCACAGTCTCACCCTCACACACGCCCTGATATGACTCTACCCTATCATAGAGTGTTGTCACTTTCACACACCCATGGGCTAGCACCACCCAACAATACACCAAGTCGCCATTAAGATATATCTTTATTATTTGAGATTACACACATCACATCACAAGAGTTATAGCAATTGTCAAGCAGGGAGTCACTTAGGATACCTTACATAACAGTATCGATCTGTGTATATATAGATCACACTCGCAATCCACTATACAGTCTAATCACATTCCAGCTGTTACAACAGTGCACAGTGTATAATAATATAGAGCATAGTTGATATCTATTAGATGATCAAAACAGCATAATAAAACAAATGAACACATATAGGTGAACATTATGAGTCACTATTTTTAACGTATAGTAGAATTGACCTATATATTGGTTTCTGAATAAAAAACTGAAATAAGGAATTATTCGGAACAATAATGTCAGAAACATTAATGTGATGATAATTATACAGATCATCAAGGAGGGGCATGATTGGTATACCAATTAAAGATGTATTCCATATGCAAAGTTCTATGATTTGAGAGTCTGATAAAGTTGGTAAGTAACCTCTAAGTCATTATGTATAGTTTTTGTATAGTTCTATGAGTGCTAACAGATAAAGCAATTTTGGGAATCATGTAAGAATTGTACATAAACTGTATGATCAGACATATTACTGTGATTATGACCTATACCGGTCTATTGCGATAGTCCATTGTACTCTTTTTAATATAATGTGATATGTGTGTCTTTTACATTTATGAATGTGGTAGACAGATTTTTCCAGGACAGGTGTGAGTCTGATGATCACACCTGTGAATGGAGGGAGTGGGAGGATCCAATTAAGGGAGACTATAGGAGAGGTATAAAAGCCAGTGTATCCATGTTATCAACAGATACCTGATGAAACAGCTAGGTTCAAGCTGAGAAACACGTTGCAATCTGTTGCTTTTACTATTTTAATAATTTTGGGTAATGTACATACCCAATGGTTTTTAATATTGTTTCCTCTCAAGGATCAGTTTTCTGGGAAACTGCTAAGATCTCAGCCTGCGCCACTTAGCACATTTGGTGCTGCCTTACTTGTGAGTATATTTTCACTCCTTGTCATTGATACCGATGATTGCTTTTGCAGTATTACACTAGGAGGCACCTTCTTTTTGTGATCCTCATTCACAGATATCTTGGATTTGCTGTTGTTTTGAAGGAGAAGAGCTGCCATGATTACAATCTTCTTTCCACTGCTGGAACACAAGCTTACTAGTACAGAGGACTGGAACTGAGACAGTTCCCTGACACACAGGAATACCCTACAAAGACTCAGATAAGACTAACCTTTTTGTGCACATTTTGTGTACCATTGTGCACTTTGCATACATCTTTTTAATGTGTCTATATATGTTATTTGAATTTGTATATTCAATGTGATAAGTCAATTTTGTAGGATATCATATATATTATTATCAGGTTCGGCTACTCAAGCGCCCCTTAGAGTTGGACACGAGTGTGTCACCAACAGATTGTTCCAATTTTACCATTTACATACATTTGCAAAAATTCTTCAGTTTACATTTTCACCGGGATAGTTTTTTGTATTAAAGGAATACTAAACCCAATTTTTTTCTTTCATAGTTCAGATAAAGCATGCAATTTTAAGCAACTTTGTTATTTACTCCTATTATCAATTTTTCTTTGTTCTCTTTCTATCTTTATTTGAAAAATCAGGAATGTAAACTTACAAGCTGGACCATCTTTGGTTCAGCACCTGGGTAGCGCTTGCTGATTGGTGGCTAAATGCAGCCACCAATCAGCTAGTGCTCCCAGATGCTGAACCAAAAATGAGCCGGCTCGTAAGAGAACAACGAAAAATTTAAAATAGGAGTAAATTAGAAAGTTGCTTAACCCCTTAACGACCAAGGACATGCCAGACACGTCCTACAAAAAAACGGTCATTAACAACTAAGGACCTGCCTGGCATGTCCTCTGGGGTTTAAAGCACTGGAAGCGATCCTGATCACTTCCAGTCATTTTCAGGGTATTGCTGTGATGCCTCAATATTGAGGCATCGTGCAATACTCTTTTTAAGCACAGCGATGGTGCCGATTATTGGTGGCGTGAGAGGGATAGCAGGGAGGCAGGTGGGCGGCCCAACCCTGGTAGACGAGTTCTTGTAAGCGGGAATGATGGGTCCGGGAGGAGGTCATGTGTGCAGGGGGTTGGAGCGCGGGGGGCATGGGAGGGACTGCTACACTATGGGACATCTCTAGTGAAAGGGAAGGAGGTAGAGGGATTTATAAGTATTAGGAAAGGGATCTGGGAGGGGAAAGGTATTGAGGGGGGCAGCTATACTAAAGAAACTGTTACCCAGTAAACTGGGTACTGAAAGACAAAAATGGTGGCCAATAGGTTGAGGGGGAGGCTTAGAGAGCTGTTTGGGGGGGATCAGGGAGGTTGGGGGTATTGTGGGATCCTACACTATAGAAAAAATATAAAAAAAAGTAATATATATATAAAAGAACACCTTTATTTTTTTACTGGCAGACTTTCTGCCAGTACTTAAGATGGCGGTGACAATTGTGAGGTGGGGGAGGGTAGAGAGCTGTTTGAGAGGGGTCAGGGAGGGATCAGGGGGGTGGAATGTGTCAGGTGGGAGGCTGATCTCTACACTAAAGCTAACATTAACTCTACAAGCTATCTAATTAACCCCTTCACTGCTAGGCATAATACAAGAGTGGTGCGCAGCTGTATTTAGCGGCCTTCTAATTACCAAAAAGCAATGCCAAATCCATATATGTAAGGAATCCACTCCTGGTTTTCATTTTTACTGCAGCTTACCTTCCCACCTGTATTTAAGTCATGTCTCCGCCCCAAACAAGTGCTTAGTTATTAAGTTTATGTCAGCTAAGCTCTAAGCATTGTTTGCTGAACCTGTGTATTGAATCAGGAATTTGGAAATATATAATACCCAAAGTTATTGGATTTACAAATACCAGCTGCAGCTGGTCCATTAACCAACTTATCCTGCCTGACTGAGTTGATTCCCCTAAGTTTGCATTACTTGTTCTACTACAGTCAGCACTAACTCATACCCTGGGGATTGGATCTGTTTCCATAGACACATACAACCCAGGACAAAACGGTAACATGTCTATCTAACCGCATTACTAAGCAGTTCGCTACCTTTGCTTCATTTGCATAAGTGTAAATAGCCGACTTCACTGTAACGCTACGGACCAGCTCTGACGTCACCCGCTGGGGAAACTCCTGTGATTCAGTCACGCCCCTGTCAGCAGCTGCAAGGTTCTGCGCTCTGTCTCACTACACCTCGGGCGGATACTACAGCTGTCAGCTACTGCAGCGGCTAGACCTCATTCACACGCTGTCTGTTGGCAACTAAGTAACTCTATTGTAATCCTCTCATTGTATAATGTTTTGATACTTAACTTAAAGTTATTGAACTTGCTCACTGTTTCTGAACAGAATATTGCTACATAGCAACAGTAGTCATATTTCACATATATATTTACACTTCAATTCATCATAGAGAAAACTCACTCTGAATCATCACAGCCTATGCCGAAATAATAGTCTGTATTTTAGAGTGGAACATTCATACTACTAAGACTCCGGCAGTTGAGATCCAGCACAAGAAACTCCATTACAGAATAACTAAGCCATTATTATGGATCCAGCCGAGCTCCCACAAATTGTCTTCAACTTGTCACAAAGGGTAGACCAACTCAGCCAGGGTCTAAGAGAATTACAATTGGAGAATGAGACATTGAGAAAGGTCATAAAAGACACCATCACTCCTAAACTGTCAGCCCATGAGACCTCTCCTGAACCTTTTGTTGCTCCGCCAGATTTCTTCCAAGGAGAGAGAAACCAATATCGTCACTTCAAAAATGCTTGCCTTCTCAATTTCACTCTCAAACCCAAGACCTATCCAAATGATAGGGTGAAAGTTCTCACCATGATAAGTTACTTAAGGGGAGAACCCCGTATATGGGCTGACACACTATTCGAGACTAACAATCATGTCCTATCTTCCTTGTCGGCATTTCTTGACGTTATGGATGAATTGTATAACGATGCCAATCTTCAGATTACGGCTGAGAGCAAAATGAGGAAATTGAAACAAGGATCCAGACCTGTGGAACATTACATAACGGAGTTCAAACAGTACTCCATTGACTCCCAATGGAATGCCATAGCCCTTAGAAATCAATTCAGGCTTGGCCTTTCTGATGCTGTCAAGGATGAAATAACAAGAACAGAATTGCCAGAGACACTCGAAGCTCTTATGAAATTAAGTAGCCAAATCGATAGAAGATTGAGGGAGAGAAGATCAGAACGGCAATACCCAGACCAGCCGTATAAAAAGGTTTCCAGTCCTTGCCAACCTACTCTCAGGTCCAATAGTCCTAGTCCTGGTGGAGCTGAAGCTATGGACATAAGTATCTTCAGGGGGCCCCTATTGCCAGAAGAACATATGAGGAGAAAGACCAGGGGCCTTTGCATGTACTGTGGTGACCCAGCTCACAGTCTTAAGGACTGCCCTTCCATACCCCAGAAAAAGAACAGTAAGTGTAGCGCTAACTTTACCTCTCAGGTAATACTTAACAAACCTCTTCACTGCTCTCTACTTTTGTCTTTACAGTGGGCTAGTAAACAGATGTCCGTCCCAGCTATCGTTGACACAGGAGCTCAAGGGAACTACATTGACAGCTCATTAGTGTCTATCACTAAAATACCTCTGATTAAGAAATTGTCTCTGATTTCACTTCGTGTTGTTGATGGCTCTGAGATTTCTTCTGGGCCTATTACACATCATACCATCCCTCTTTCAGTCACTACATTAAATAATCACCATGAACATCTCTCTTTTGATGTGATTTCATCTCCTCTATTTCCAATTGTTCTTGGGTTGGCTTGGCTACAACTACATGAACCTCAGATCAGTTGGAAATCTCTCAAAATACATTTAAACTCACAATATTGCCAACAATCCTGTATTAGGCAGCCGCTACTTTCTCTGACCCCCACATCTGACATTCTTGTACCACTTGAATACACTCACTTCTCTGAGGTTTTCAGCAAAAAGGAGGCAGAAACACTTCCGCCCCATCGTCCTTATGACTGTCCCATAGAGTTAAAACCAGGTACAACTCCACCTATAGGGCACTTATATCCCCTCTGTCAATCCAAATTAGACCACCTGAAAAGCTACTTAGACGAGAACTTGAAGAAAGGATTCATTCGTCCTTCTGTTTCGCCAGCCGGTGCTGGTATGTTTTTTGTCCAAAACAAGGACAATTCCCTGCGCCCTATCATCGACTTCAGACAGCTAAATAAGATCACCATAAAAAACCGCTACCCACTCCCACTCATTCCGGAGCTCATTGACGGCTAGATTTAGAGTTCGGCGGTAAAAGGGCTGTTAACGCTCCGCGGGTTTTTTTCTGGCCGCACCATAAATTTAACTCTGGTATCGAGAGTTCAAACAAATGCTGCGTTAGGCTCCAAAAAAGGAGCGTAGAGCATATTTAGCGCAAATGCAACTCTCGATACCAGAGTTGCTTACGGACGCGGCCGGCCTCAAAAACGTGCTCGTGCACGATTCTCCCATAGGAAACAATGGGGCTGTTTGAGCTGAAAAAAAACCTAACACCTGCAAAAAAGCAGCGTTCAGCTCCTAACGCAGCCCCATTGTTTCCTATGGGGAAACACTTCCTACGTCTGCACCTAACACTCTAACATGTACCCCGAGTCTAAACACCCCTAGCCTTACACTTATTAACCCCTAATCTGCCGCCCCCGCTATCGCTGACCCCTGCATTACACTTTTAACCCCTAATCTGCCGCTCCGTAAACCGCCGCCACCTACGTTATCCCTATGTACCCCTAATCTGCTGCCCTAACATCGCCGAACCCTATGTTATATTTATTAACCCCTAATCTGCCCCCCACAACGTCGCCGACACCTACCTACACTTATTAACCCCTAATCTGCCGAGCGGACCTGAGCGCTACTATAATAAAGTTATTAACCCCTAATCCGCCTCACTAACCCTATCATAAATAGTATTAACCCCTAATCTGCCCTCCCTAACATCGCCGACACCTACCTTCAATTATTAACCCCTAATCTGCCGACCGGAGCTCACCGCTATTCTAATAAATGTATTAACCCCTAAAGCTAATTCTAACCCTAACACTAACACCCCCCTAAGTTAAATATAATTTTTATCTAACGAAATAAATTAACTCTTATTAAATAAATGATTCCTATTTAAAGCTAAATACTTACCTGTAAAATAAATCCTAATATAGCTACAATATAAATTACATTTATATTATAGCTATTTTAGGATTAATATTTATTTTACAGGTAACTTTGTATTTATTTTAACCAGGTACAATAGCTATTAAATAGTTAAGAACTATTTAATAGTTACCTAGTTAAAATAATTACAAATTTACCTGTAAAATAAATCCTAACCTAAGATATAATTAAACCTAACACTACCCTATCAATAAAATAATTAAATAAACTACCTACAATTAACCTAACACTACACTATCAATAAATTAATTAAACACAATTGCTACAAATAAATACAATTAAATAAACTATCTAAAGTACAAAAAATAAAAAAGAACTAAGTTACAGAAAATAAAAAAATATTTACAAACATAAGAAAAATATTACAACAATTTTAAACTAATTACACCTACTCTAAGCCCCCTAATAAAATAACAAAGACCCCCAAAATAAAAAATTCCCTACCCTATTCTAAAATACAAAAATTACAAGCTCTTTTACCTTACCAGCCCTGAACAGGGCCCTTTGCGGGGCATGCCCCAAGAATTTCAGCTCTTTTGCCTGTAAAAAAAAACATACAATACCCCCCCCCCCAACATTACAACCCACCACCCACATACCCCTAATCTAACCCAAACCCCCTTAAATAAACCTAACACTAATCCCCTGAAGATCTTCCTACCTTGTCTTCACCATCCAGGTATCACCGATCCGTCCTGGCTCCAAGATCTTCATCCAACCCAAGCGGGGGTTGGCGATCCATAATCCGGTGCTCCAAAGTCTTCCTCCTATCCGGCAAGAAGAGGACATCCGGACCGGCAAACATCTTCTCCAAGCGGCATCTTCTATGTTCTTCCATCCGATGACGACCGGCTCCATCTTGAAGACCTCCAGCGCGGATCCCTCCTCTTCTTCCGACGACTAGACGACGAATGACGGTTCCTTTAAGGGACGTCATCCAAGATGGCGTCCCTCGAATTCCGATTGGCTGATAGGATTCTATCAGCCAATTGGAATTAAGGTAGGAATTTTCTGATTGGCTGATGGAATCAGCCAATCAGAATCAAGTTCAATCCGATTGGCTGATCCAATCAGCCAATCAGATTGAGCTTGCATTCTATTGGCTGATCGGAACAGCCAATAGAATGCGAGCTCAATCTGATTGGCTGATTGGATCAGCCAATCGGATTGAACTTGATTCTGATTGGCTGATTCCATCAGCCAATCAGAAAATTCCTACCTTAATTCCGATTGGCTGATAGAATCCTATCAGCCAATCGGAATTCGAGGGACGCCATCTTGGATGACGTCCCTTAAAGGAACCGTCATTCGTCGTCTAGTCGTCGGAAGAAGAGGATGGATCCGCGCTGGAGGTCTTCAAGATGGAGCCGGTCGTCATCGGATGGAAGAACATAGAAGATGCCGCTTGGAGAAGATGTTTGCCGGTCCGGATGTCCTCTTCTTGCCGGATAGGAGGAAGACTTTGGAGCACCGGATTATGGATCGCCAACCCCCGCTTGGGTTGGATGAAGATCTTGGAGCCAGGACGGATCGGTGATACCTGGATGGTGAAGACAAGGTAGGAAGATCTTCAGGGGATTAGTGTTAGGTTTATTTAAGGGGGTTTGGGTTAGATTAGGGGTATGTGGGTGGTGGGTTGTAATGTTGGGGGGGGGGTATTGTATGTTTTTTTTTACAGGCAAAAGAGCTGAACTTCTTGGGGCATGCCCCGCAAAGGGCCCTGTTCAGGGCTGGTAAGGTAAAAGAGCTTGTAATTTTTGTATTTTAGAATAGGGTAGGGAATTTTTTATTTTGGGGGTCTTTGTTATTTTATTAGGGGGCTTAGAGTAGGTGTAATTAGTTTAAAATTGTTGTAATATTTTTCTTATGTTTGTAAATATTTTTTTATTTTCTGTAACTTAGTTCTTTTTTATTTTTTGTACTTTAGATAGTTTATTTAATTGTATTTATTTGTAGCAATTGTGTTTAATTAATTTATTGATAGTGTAGTGTTAGGTTAATTGTAGGTAATTGTAGGTAGTTTATTTAATTATTTTATTGATAGGGTAGTGTTAGGTTTAATTATAACTTAGGTTAGGATTTATTTTACAGGTAAATTTGTAATTATTTTAACTAGGTAACTATTAAATAGTTATTAACTATTTAATAGCTATTGTACCTGGTTAAAATAAATACAAAGTTACCTGTAAAATAAATATTAATCCTAAAATAGCTATAATATAAATGTAATTTATATTGTAGCTATATTAGGATTTATTTTACAGGTAAGTATTTAGCTTTAAATAGGAATCATTTATTTAATAAGAGTTAATTTATTTCGTTAGATAAAAATTATATTTAACTTAGGGGGGTGTTAGTGTTAGGGTTAGAATTAGCTTTAGGGGTTAATACATTTATTAGAATAGCGGTGAGCTCCGGTCGGCAGATTAGGGGTTAATAATTGAAGGTAGGTGTCGGCGATGTTAGGGAGGGCAGATTAGGGGTTAATACTATTTATGATAGGGTTAGTGAGGCGGATTAGGGGTTAATAACTTTATTATAGTAGCGCTCAGGTCCGCTCGGCAGATTAGGGGTTAATAAGTGTAGGTAGGTGTCGGCGACGTTGTGGGGGGCAGATTAGGGGTTAATAAATATAACATAGGGGTCGGCGATGTTAGGGGCAGAAGATTAGGGGTACATAGGGATAACGTAGGTGGCGGCGCTTTGCGGTCGGAAGATTAGGGGTTAATTATTTTAAGTAGCTTGCGGCGACGTTGTGGGGGGCAAGTTAGGGGTTAATAAATATAATATAGGGGTCGGCGGGGTTAGGGGCAGCAGATTAGGGGTACATAAGTATAACGTAGGTGGCGGTCGGCAGATTAGGGGTTAAAAATTTTAATCGAGTGGCGGCGATGTGGGGGGACCTCGGTTTAGGGGTACATAGGTAGTTTATGGGTGTTAGTGTACTTTAGGGTACAGTAGTTAAGAGCTTTATAAACCGGCGTTAGCCAGAAAGCTCTTAACTCCTGCTATTTTCAGGCGGCTGGAATCTTGTCGTTAGAGCTCTAACGCTCACTGCAGAAACGACTCTAAATACCAGCGTTAGAAAGATCCCATTGAAAAGATAGGCTACGCAAATGGCGTAGGGGGATCTGCGGTATGGAAAAGTCGCGGCTGTAAAGTGAGCGTTAGACCCTTTAATCACTGACTCCAAATACCAGCGGGCGGCCAAAACCAGCGTTAGGAGCCTCTAACGCTGGTTTTGACGGCTACCGCCGAACTCTAAATCTAGGCCTGAGAGACTACGACATGCTACTATATACACTAAGTTGGATCTGAGGGGAGCATACAACCTTGTACGCATTAGAGATGGTGATGAATGGCTCACTGCTTTAAGAACAAGATATGGGTTGTATGAATACCTGGTTATGCCTTTCGGACTCACCAACGCACCAGCAACTTTCCAATTCTTCATAAATTACATTTTCCACGATCTACTTGATATCTGTGTCATCGTTTACTTAGACGACATTCTGATATATTCATCGAACACAACCGACCACATCAAACACGTTAGTTGGGTTCTATCACATCTCCAGGTTCACCGGCTTTATGCCAAACTGTAAAAATGCATTTTTCACACTACAACGATAGAATTCCTGGGTTATTCCATCAGCCCTGAGGGCATTCAAATGCAAGAGGGCAACGTTGATGCAGTAAAATCATGGCCTACTCCTCTTACCAGAAAGGACGTACAAAAATTCCTTGGCTTCAGTAATTATTATAGGAAATTCATTCTAAATTTTTCGGGTATATCGAAACCCCTTACCAAACTTACTAGCCCAACTTGTCCGTTTCGGTGGTCGAAAGAAGCTGCTGATGCCTTCAGTTTCCTGAAGGAGTCGTTTTCCTCAGCTCCTATCTTAAGATATCCTGATCCCGACTTGCAGTACATATTGGAGGTGGATTCTTCAGACTATGCACTTGGTGCAGTTCTATCGCAACGCAAGATACCTAAAGACCCTCTATTCCCTATTGGGTTCTTCTTGAAGATTATGTCTTCTGCAGAAATGAATTACTCCATAGGAGATAAAGAATTACTGGCAATCAAAAGAGCCCTGGAATTCTGGAGACATCTCCTGGAAAGTACATCCTATCCCATCAAAATATTTACTGACCACCGTAACCTCGAATTTCTACAAAACAACAAAACTTTATCTGGAAGACAGGTTAGATGGAGCCTCTTCTTCAGTCGTTTTCACTTCCAAATCTTGTACAGGCCTGGATCAAAAAACGGAAAGGCAGATGCCCTTTCCCGTAGAGATCCTAGACCCATTCAGGAACATGCTCCTAGTTGTATTTTGCCACCTTCTAAATTTCTCGCTTCACTCTCTATCTCAGTTCCAGACTATGAAGCTCCCTTGGGTTCGGAACAACGAACCCCATTGAACTCCCTGATTAAGAAAGAGGGCTTGTATTTTCACGGTTCCAAGATATATGTACCAGAAACACTTAGAGCACAAATAATTAAGGAACACCATGACCCTCCTCTACTCAGTCATGCAGGCATCAGACGCACCAAGGAATTAATAACCAGAACTTACTGGTGGCCATCCATGGAAAATACTATCAAGGAATATATCCAGCAGTGTATTAGTTGCTCAGTATCCAAACCCGAGAGAAGACCTCCGTACGGACACCTCATGCCTTTGGATATTCCCAAGTCACCTTGGGCTCACTTAGGCATGGACTTTATAGTAGACTTACCACCAAGCTCTGGTTTCACCACCATATTAGTCGTTACAGACCACTTTACTAAAATGGCCCATTTCATTGCTTACCATAAGTTACCTACTTCCTCGGAAACAGCACATTTATTCTTAAACAACGTAGTACGGTATCATGGTTTACCGACTGTCTTGTTCACTGACAGAGGTAGCCAATTCACCTCAAAGTTTTGGAAAGCACTCACTACAACTCTACAAATTGAACAACGGCTAAGTACTGCCTTTCACCCCCAAACGAATGGCCAAACTGAAAGATTGAATCAATGGCTCGAACAATATTTACGTTGCTACTGTTCCTACCATCAAAACAAATGGTCATCCTTCCTTGCCATGGCCGAATTTTCCTATAATAACACGATCAACAGTACCAGCAATTACTCTCCCTTCTTTGCGAACTACGGTTTCAATCCTAGATTCAGTTTCCACCAGTCCTCTTCTGAAAATACAATATCTGTTGACGAATTGATACAAGGCCTGGCAGAAAACTTCCAACATATACGTACCAACATACAGCATGCACAAGCTACTCAGAAAAAGTACTATGACTTAAGACGAAGAGCCGCCCCAAAGTATGAAATAGGGGACTTGGTGTGGTTGTCAACAAAAAATATCAAGCTACATCTTCCCAAGAAAAAATTGGCTAGTTTATTCATCGGTCCATTCAAGATCACTCACGTCATAAACGAGAATGCAGTCACCTTGGATCTACCTGATTCATTGGTAATCCACCCCACCTTCCACGTCTCTTTGCTCAAGCCTTATGTAGGTCAACACCCTCCTATACCTCTCCTTCCTCCTGATCCTGTACGCCTGGACGCAGCCATGTATGAAGTTCAGGATCTCTTGGATTCGAGGTATTCGAATGGTGAACTCCAGTATCTCGTGAGATGGAAAGGGTTTTCTCCTGAGGAAGACTCCTGGGAACCTCATACTCACATTGATGCTACGAGACTAGTTGCACACTTCCATAGACGTTTTCCACACAGACCTAAACATCCAGCCGTGGTCGGCTTGCTTGAGGGGGGGGATGTGTAAGGAATCCACTCCTGGTTTTCATTTTTACTGCAGCTTACCTTCCCACCTGTATTTAAGTCATGTCTCCGCCCCAAACAAGTGCTTAGTTATTAAGTTTATGTCAGCTAAGCTCTAAGCATTGTTTGCTGAATCTGTGTATTGAATCAGGAATTTGGAAATATATAATACCCAAAGTTATTGGATTTACAAATACCAGCTGCAGCTGGTCCATTAAACAACTTATCCTGCCTGACTGAGTTGATTCCCCTAAGTTTGCATTACTTGTTCTACTACAGTCAGCACTAACTCATACCCTGGGGATTGGATCTGTTTCCATAGACACATACAACCCAGGACACACCGGAACAACGCAAGGAGTAACCGCAAGTAAATTAAATCAAAAGTTGCCTTCTAAAACGGTAACATGTCTATCTAACCGCATTACTAAGCAGTTCGCTACCTTTGCTTCATTTCCATAAGTGTAAATAGCCGACTTCACTGTAACGCTACGGACCAGCTCTGACGTCACCCGCTGGGGAAACTCCTGTGATTCAGTCACGCCCCTGTCAGCAGCTGCAAGGTTCTGCGCTCTGTCTCACTACACCTCGGGAGGATACTACAGCTGTCAGCTACTGCAGCGGCTAGACCTCATTCACGCGCTGTCTGTTGGCAACTAAGTAACTTTATTGTAATCCTCTCATTGTATAATGTTTTGATACTTAACTTAAAGTTATTGAACTTGCTCACTGTTTCTGAACAGAATATTGCTACATAGCAACAGTAGTCATATTTCACATATATATTTACACTTCAATTCATCATAGAGAAAACTCACTCTGAATCATCACAGCCTATGCCGAAATAATAGTCTGTATTTTAGAGTGGAACATTCATACTACTAAGACTCCGGCAGTTGAGATCCAGCACAAGAAACTCCATTACAATATATGTCTGCTATTTCTGAACAAAGGGGATCCCAGAGAAGAATTTACAACCATTTGTGCCATAATTGCACAAGTTGTTTGTAAATAATTTTAGTGAGAAACCTAAAGTTTTATTTGATCGCATTTGGCGGTGAAATGGTGGCATGAAATATACCAAAATGGGCCTAGATCAATACTTTGGGTTGTCTACTACACTGCACTAAAGCTAGCATTAACCATACAAGCTACCTAATTAACCCTTTTACTGCTGGGCATAATACACCTTCACTGCTGGGCATAATATAAGTGTGCTATTTCTGAACAAAGGGGATCCCAGAGAAGCATTTAAAACCATTTGTGCCATAAATGCAATTTCAGCGAGAACCTAAAGTTTGTGAAAAGTTAACGATTTTTTTTTTCTATCGCATTTGGTGGTGAAATGGTGGCATGACATATACCAAAATGGGCCTAGATCAATACTTTGGGTTGTCTACTAAAAAACAAAAAACAAAAAAAACAAACATGTGAAGGGTTATTCAGGGATTCCTGACAGATATTAGTGTTACAATGTAACTATAGCTAATTTTGGGAAAAATAATGGTTTTGAAATAGCAAAGTGCTACTTGTACTTATTGCCCTATAACTTGCAAAAAAAAGCAAAGAACATGTAAACATTGGGTATTTCTAAACTCAGACAAAATTTAGAAACTAGTTAGCATGGGTGTTTTTGGAGGTTGTAGATGTGTAACAGATTTTGGGGGTCAAAGTTAGAAAAAGTTTGTTTTTTTTCAATTTTTTCATCATATTTTATATATTATTTATAGTAAATTATAAGATATGATAAAAACAAATGGTCTCATTAGAAAGTCCATTTAATGGTGAGAAAATTTGTATATAATATCTGTGGGTACAGTAAATGAGTAAGAGGAAAATTACAGTTAAACACAAACACCACAGAAATGTAAAGAAAATTGAAAAACGGTCTGGTCACTAAGGGGTTAAAATTGCATGCTTTATCTGAATCATGAAAGAAAGAAAAAAACGGGGTTGTGTCCCTTTAATATCTTCACTATTCCATCTAAAAATGTGCTACATTTTTTAAGGATATGCTGAATAAAGCAACATTTTTGTGGGAGTTGTCTCTATTAGTCATTGTGCAACAGATGTGTATGTGTTTTTGTACAACTGATACTAATTAGTTTTTCTATAGGCAATCTTTGCTAACATTTTTATGCAAAAATGTGTTTAAGATGTTTAATTTATGCTCTTTAATTTACATTGTAGAAATATATGGAGGATTATATACCTTAAACATTTAAATGACTTGCTGCCAATACAGCTATGCAACACATGTTTATGAATCCTGCAAATTTGCCTCCTGTGTATTTCACATATGAATTGAGGAGGAGATATTTCATCTAGGGCTGTGCAAGGGGTTCTTTAGAGTAAGAACAGAACAGTAAGGATATGGAATTCTCAGCTTTAGCAAATTCAGTAAACATTTTTAAACTTTAAATTCAAGAAGGATTTCTTTCCCTTTGAGGGCGGCAACTGAAAATTGCTTCACTTTGGGAAGGGGTTGTCTTCTTTTGGATCAACAGTTGTAAGGGGAATGTGTGAAAGGCTGAACTTAGTGGACTGACATGAATCTTTTTCAACCTGTATCATTATGTAACTATTATGTAATGCCTCTGTAAACCACACACATAAGATCACAAACATAAGTTATTATTTCCTACCAATCAGGTAAACAAAAAATTACATGAAAATATTGGTGATTTTTTATAGAAATATTTTCACCTGTAGAAGCAGCTATCCAAAATGTGCTCTTCAGCCATTTTAGAAAAGACAAATAAAATGAGAACTTACACTACAGCAAAAACCCACCATACATAAATAATATGATGAGGCCAAATTCCCTGTCTATACAGGTTAAAAAGCAATCATGCAAAATGCAAACAATTATGTCACATAGCTCTCTATATATAGACTTATAGTTAGACACATTATGCTGAAACTATGTTTATAATATATTAAAGTTTTCCACACAAAGTATTGCATTTGCTGCAATGCACTCTGCATTGCATGCTGCAAAGCTGCTACCCATATTATCCCTGATAATATTACAAGGCTACAGACAATCTGACAGAATGACACAGGTAAGTGCAGTGTGAGCAACGATGCTTAGTGCCTGCTGCCCTGCTCTTGTTGTGAAACTGATCCTCGATTGTTGGCTCAGCCAGCCTCTCCCTCTCTATTGAGTTGCTATTTTTAGCAAATCCTACTCGTGTCGCCACGGGCTGTGATCACATCTCTCTCTCTGTGTGTTTCTGTCTCCCTCCCTCGCCTATCCCCTCTCTCTCTCTATCTGCAGATTTCAAAACATCAGTGACTCCTTTCCATTCGCTTCTTAGTGGCCATGTAAATTGGATCAGCAAAGGCACAGCAACTTTTCCTCCCTGTGCCTCCCCACCCAGCTATTAAAGATGCAGATTTTGAATGGGCTATGAAGTTCATCAAGCAGCTGGTGGATCAAACAAAAAGGTAAGTTCCCATAAATAGTAATTGTATGATTTATATATGCATTGTATGCACCTTTATTTTGTGTATGAAGTGCTCTGATGATTACTGAATGTTCCTGGCCAGCTGCAGCCGTCTAGTGCAAGAGGCCACCCAAACCTGTGAACTAGTAATAAATGATAGATATTATTATAAAATGTATTTGTGACTGTACAGTGTAAATTAGACATATTTGTATGATTCTGGCTGTTTAGACAAGTAAAAACAATACATTGTTATACAGTTAACTCATTTAGCTGGGAGAAAAACAAATCAATGATAAGTTAAAGGAAAGGAAACAACAATAAGTGATATGTTAGCAGTGTAATTAAACTTTCCACTGGGGAGTCAGTGGGACCAGCAGGTAGGAAACAGGTGGAGGAGAATTTTCATTAACATATAATTTCTGTTATGCACTTCAGCAAATAAAACAGATGCTTGTTGTTTGTAGATTTCATCCAGTATTTATTTATTTTATATATATATATATATATAAAAAAATGCCCCCCACACCTAAATTATGTTATATTTACAATTGTGGTATATATTTATAAGTAGAGTTTTAAATGATTTTGCAGAAAATAACTGGATTTTGCTTTTCTGGAATTTATTGATTTAAGACACTTTAAAAGTTCAAATGTTTCATTTTTTTTGTTTGTAAAATGTAGTTTTTGCTAGTTAAACTGTTTGCTAATGCTTGAAGTTGTTTTGTGCATATAGACATTTTACATGTGTTTACTTTATTTTAATGAAGATTGCACAGGATATCTGATGGAAATGTGTATGTAAAATCTATTTTCAGATGGAAACACCGGATGGTTATAAAACAGACATTAACTTTCTAACTACTTCTGTATTTTAGTGTTACAGGGTCAAAAGGGAATTCTGATATATATAATATACAGTGACACTTGCTAGTCTGAGGACTATTGACAAGCATATTTAAACTTCTAATATCTCTAATTCATGCTTCTCAATTTAAACTTGTATTAATCTGTAAAATGTTGCCTACAATTATGTGCACAAATGTACAACTGTTTGCAAACATATTCACTCAAATTCAGTTTTGAAATGAGGAGTTTTACTTTTCTACTTAAAATAAGTGCACATACACACCAAGCCAGAAGACAGAAATGAGAAATTTGTAAAGTGGAGCATTCCTGTGTTGCAAATGGGGAGAGGTAGTGGAACCTCATGGAAGTAATGGACCTAATAAAAAGTGTGGAAAGTCCATGTTGTGACACTTTTGCCTTATTTTGGATAATACTTCTGTATACATCGTTATTTTCTAACCAGACTGTAGGAACAGACAGGTATGTCAGAACATCTGCCTGAGGGTGTTAAAGAAAATCAGAATATGATGAGTGAGAAAACCTGGTGTGGTAAAAGCAGTCTATAGAAGCACTCTTAAAGGGACACCGAATCCAATTTTTTTATTTTGTGATTCAGATAGAGCATGCAATTTTAAGCAACTTTCTAATTTACTCCTATAATCAAATTTTATTTGTACTTTCACTATCTTTATTTGAAAAAGAAGGCATCTTTACTAAGGAGCCAGCCAATCTTTGATTCAGTACCCTGGACAGCACTTGTTTATTGGTGGGTGAATTTATTCACAAAAAATGGGCCGACATCTAAACCTACATTATTGCTTTTCAAATAAAGATACCAAGAGAATGAAGAAAATGTGATAATAGGAGTAAATTAGAAAGTTGCTTAAAATTGCATGCTCACAAAAGAAAAAAAATGGGTTTAGTATCTTTAAGTTCTTTTAGTCTAAAATAAATAATATTCTGTAGAACTTGGCTGTGCAGTGGTCTGGTCTCTGATGGTGGGATTGGCTAATGGCTACTGTACGTGTACTCACTATTAAACTAAATATATAAATTTAAATAAAATATAAATTATAACCACATTTTTAGTTTAAACACATATACAAATTAGTTATTAGTCCTGATGAGAAAATGTATCTACAACATTAGGTACATTTATACATGCTTCATTACCCAATGAGAAGCATGAAACTTCTTTTTTAGTAACACATTACAGATATCTGTTGTCTGCCCAGTAATTCCGAGGGCCAGAAGTGGCCCCAAGGCCTTGGAGCAGCCATGATTTACAATGTATTCAATTTTGAGTTTATAATGTAAAACCATTTTTAGTTCTGAGACCTATAACCATATTTATAACCCATACTTAGATTCATTACTTGTGTTCTGGTGGTATATATGGTTATCGGCTTTGATGTGCTACTGATAGATCTAGATGTAAAAAGAACATAAACTCTAAGAAATCTGTGAATCAAGACATAAGGGAAGATTGACATATATAAAGAAAATGCTCTAATGTGTCAGCTTTTTTATTGTGCTACTTCTTGCATATAACAATGTGTTATATGCTAGAAGCCCTGCAAAGTGGTTACACACATAGTCAAAGCAACAGTCTACTGTAGAATTTGTATTGTTTAAAAAGATAGATAATCCCTTTATTACTCATTCCCCAGTTTTGCATAACCCACACTGTTATTAATATACTTTTGACCTCTGTGATTACCTTGCATCTAAGACCATGCAGACATAGAAACATAAAATTTGACGTTAGATAAGAACCAAAAAAGCCCATCAAGTTTACCCATATAAATAGCCTTATTCATGTCTCAGGTATTTTTTTAATTACTTTACAGTCTGAAGACTGCCTCCTTATTTTAGTTCCTTTGAAAGATTTGCATTTTAGCCAATTGGTGCTGACTCATAAATAACTCCATGGAAGTGAGCACAATGTTTATCTATATGGCACACACAAACTAGCACTGTCTAGCGGTGAAAACTATCAAAATGCACTGAGATAAGAGGCGGCCTTCAAGGGCTTAGAAATTAGCATATGAGCCTAGCTAGGTTTAGCTTTCAACAATGAATACTAATAGAACAAAGCAAATTTTATGATAAAAGTAAATTGGAAAGTTTAAAATTGCATGTCCTATCTGAATCATGAAAGTTTTAATTTTGACCAGACGGTCCCTCCCTTTAAAGTCAGCCCCTGAGCAGCAGTGCATTAATGGGAGATAGCTAAACACACCTGTTCAGCCAATGAAAGAAGAATGTCTCTGTAGCCACCAATCACCAGCTACTTCCCAGTTTAATTTTTTTTTTTTTTTCTCTTTTGACAGTGATGCATTTATTGTTTTTTATATGAGAAAGATAGATGGAAGAATAATTGTACTTCCTGACTTTAGCGTTATCCTGTCACTATAATTGTATTCACCATGGCCTTTTGTATCACATATATACAGTTTATTAAAAATAACACAATGAAACATGTTAAAGGAACATTCAAATGGAAAAAATGCTTTATTAATTAAATTAGTTCCTGGTAAACTATATATTTAACTCCACAAAGGGATAAAGATGATACACAACCTTTTTCTCTGTCCCATGTAAAATAGAATGTTTCAAGGTGTATTATAGAACTGATTTTTTTTTTTTTTTTTTTTTAAATTGGAGCTGATTCTCCTGTGCTAGATAGGGACAACTCCCTATACAAGTTGGTTCTATTAGCCAATAAGCATTAGAGCCATGAGCCCCAGTTGTACACAATCATGTACTTCCTGCTAGTTCCACATTAAATTTAAACAGGTTTTACTTTTTCATAGAGAATAATATTGTTAGATGTTTATCTGCTGCTTTTTACATACCGTATCCTATTTAACACATAGCTAAAATCCTGCTTAGTGCTGAGAACGCATTGCAGCTCATGAAATGGCCAGTGATTACCGGCTATAAATGTATTTATCATCCCTCAGGGTCATATTTTGGTTTAGTTAATCTAGAACTGATTTAACACATATGGAGGTGTTCTATTGCATGATACCTTCTCACTCCTATCACCGTACATTTTTATTCATTTTATTACAAATGAAGATCCATAATTGTCTAACTGGGGGTGCATTGTTTCATTGCATCCCTGGCCAATTGGGTGAGGGGTAGGTCATTTGGGGCAGGAGGCAGCAGATTTCTTAGTGCCTAGGGCAGCAGAAGAGTTACTTGTACTCCTCCTTGGCTACATACTACTCGAGAGCTGCAATGCATTGTGGGTGTAAACATATAGTTTACAAGGGACACGTGCTAAAATACATTTATGTAAAAAAATAAGAACATTTTCCATTAGCGTCCTTGACCCTTTAAAGGGACATTAAACACTAAATACATTTTATATGCATAATACGGAGGTTATTCCCCTGCCTCCCTCTAGTCATGGATGCTGCAATGTTGAAATCTGTCTTTCACTGCATTTGTGTGCTGATGTAGTTGCATATGTGCAGTAACTCTCCTTCTGATACCTGCAGGGAGACTTAGGTTCTAAAATAATTCAAGAGAGGTGCATGACATGTTTTTAGTGCTTAATGTCCCTTTTAACATTTTGTTATTTCCCCATTTCTCTTCATCAGATGCCACTTTGTGATGACACTTAAAGGACCATTAAATAAAGTAGAATTGCATAATCAAAAGACAATGCAGTAGCATTTTAAATTATTATTTCTGTCAATTTTTTAAAAAAAATCTGCCGGCCCTCCGTAACATGTGAGAGACATCAGCCAATTACAATATCATATGCACATATGCTGTGAACTCCTGCACATGCTCAGTAGAAGCTGGTGCCTCAGAAACTCTGCATATAAAAAGACTGCACAATTTGATAATGGAAGTAAATTAGAAAGTCTCTTAAAACTGAATGATCTATCTAAATGATGACATTTTAATTCTGACTTTAGTTTTATAAAATGACTGAGGGCTGAAAAAAGGCAATAAAGTTTTAGGACCCCTGAGGCGAACATCAGGACAGACATCAAGTCAGATAGCTTTACAGGTTTAATAGATATATTTGTATGTATACATTTATTCATACACTCTCAGATATTGTTTCCCTATGCTTGTTATGATGTAACATGATCTGTCTTAAAATACCTGAGATGTAATTGTTTTTTTTTTTGTTTTGTTTTTTGTTCCTTATTTTGATTTCTCAACCTTCAGCTGGTCTAAGCCACTTGGGATTTTGTTGTGTATTTCTAGCACCTATAAATAATATATCTTGCACAGGTAAAAATAAATCTGCTTTCAGCACAAAAGCACAGATTAAACTTGTACAGATCTTACATACAATTGTTGTAGATAAATGACCATTAGGTAAAAAAGGAATATAATTTTTTCTATTCCATCCTATGTACACAAACCTCTTTATGATTTTGCTTTCTCCTTAGGACTCAAGTTCGCCTTAGAGAGGTCAGGGGGAACTTTCCTGGCTGGCTAACTTGTACAGCTTTTCAATAAACACCTTATATCATACCTCCCAATTGCCCCAGATCATGGTGGATTGCCAAGGGGAGTGTTAGGCACTTCAGATAGTTCTCTATCAGACTAATCCTGGCCAGTAGTCTTGTTATCCTGGCATCAAGTGGCGTGATAAAGAAATATCTTTGGAGCAATAGTGCTAGGACCCAGGAGATAGATAACTGAGCACAAAGACTAATACGGAAGGCTAAATACCAGAACATTACTGGATTGATCAAGGTGAAGTTGACAAACCATGAGTCAGACCAGAAGGGAAACTGGGTAGCAGAATCAATGACCAAGAACTTTGGCAGATTCAAGGTCAAAACCAAACGAGCATAAACAGAGTAGAAGCATCAGGCAAAAGAATGGTTAAGGAAGATACGAGACAGAAGCCAGAAATCCTAAGAAGTAATATAGCAGACCCATAAGATAAACTCAATTATAGGGCAATGAAACAGACCACCCGGAAGGTATTTAAAAGCAAAAAGACTCCAAAGGTGACATAAGAAAGATGCAAAGAAAATGACGCGACACACAAAAAAATGACGCGGGTGGCAGAGGTGATGCATTGCAGAAAATGATGCGAGACAGACTGCATCGTTGTTGCAACTGCGTTGTAGCAACCCGGCTACATAACAGGAAGGCAGGTCTGCCTGCTGAACCTACTGGTCTGGGCAAATGCTTTCCTGGTCTGGCAAATGTCCCAGTTTCCAGTTACTGCCCATGCCCTGACCCACTGGTATGGCCAGGGGGCCAGAAGAGACACTGGCACCTCCAACATAATAGCTGGCCCCCATGTGCCCCCAACTGTGATCGTCACTCAGTTTTTACCCCACCTCTGCCCTGTCCCACCCAATAATAACCATAACATGCCTTGACTCTGCCCAACCCTTCCAATAACACACCCATATCCCAGCCCTTCTTGTGGTGGCTCCACTCAAGAAACACTAGTGATCCAGTGCCCACCTATCTGATAGCCTCTGGGAAATGTTGTGAGGTAAACCATATGGTTTTATATATTAGTGGTGATATCACTAGACTCAAATGATAGTGAATATGCTGAAACTAATCCTAGAGATATATATTTGCCTTTATGGTCTATAAGCCTTGTCAGTTTAGCACTAGTACAGATTAAAGTGTCTGGGGAATCAAAATTAAACTTTCAGATAGAGTATGCAATTTTTATAGATTTTTTTCAATTTATTTTTATTACTAAATTTTACATAGTTCTCTTATTATCCTAGGAACTAGATGGGGATTGGTGGCTGAACACATTTGTCTCTTGTCATTGGCTTACCAGATAAGTTTAGCTAGGTTCTAGATTTGTATTGTTGCTCTAGAGCTGACTTTAAGTTAAAGGGACACTAAATACATTTTATATGCATAGTAATGAGGTTAATCCCACCTTCACTTCTCAGGATAGAGCTGAAAAGAATAAACGTATTGCACTCATGGTGTAATAAATATTCTTAAACTTTTAAAACAATCTTGTTATTAGTGACCTAATAAAACTTAACTTTTATTAAAAATTCTTTAAAAATTAAACCACATATATGGACCCTTCTGGTGTCCTGTATCAATCATGTTGTATATGGTGATAGGGGGTTTAATTGGTTGTATGGGTGAAAATTATAATATTGTTGGTATATAATATTTTTGTAAATAGGTTACTATATTAGTATTGGTAATACCATTTATACCCACTGAGTTATTAATACCAACTTGCTGTAGGTCCCATTACTTGTATTCCTTAGTTTATTCCATTATTACTCCCCCATATTTATGGTTTAGTGTCTAGAATTACATAAACATGAAGGGGTAGATTTAACATTGGTCGAGCGGACATGCTTCTTAACTTCCGTTTCAGGCTGACCTGAAACAAAGGGTGTCGAAAACAGCGTCCGCTGCTTGATAAATCTACCACGAAGAGTCTTATAATGCTACTTAAAATAAAAAAATGGCAAATATGCCGCTAACTTGTTTCGCCATCTTTGTTTTCTCAAAGGGCGATCTGCCCATGAATTTAAGCAATCCCATCGCTACTCATTGGCTATTCAACATATTAATAATTTTCTTACCAGTTTGATACGCTGGATCTCATCCTTAATATAATTATTCAAGCCTCCCTCTATTCATGGGTGCCACAATGTTGAAATCTATCTTTCACTACATTCCAGTGCTGACAGGTTTGCACATGTGCAGCAACTCAGCAGATACCTGCAGTGTAACCTAGGTTTTAATAATGACAGCAACCATAATTAGAGGCAGGTTCATGAAATGTGTTTGTGTCAGGGTTTTTTTTCCCTGCTTTGTTTTCCATGTGCTGCTGGCAGCCATTTTACTCACCTCTCATGCTGACTCTGGTGCATAGTGTGTGATGCTGCTCATTTCCTGCATGCCCTTTTATGGCCAGACTGGTGTACATCATCCATGTGAGACAGGTTGCAGTCTCAGAATTGTGATGTCATCACTTATTATTTAAATGGCCTCTGTTCATTATGCTTTGCCCTTGTGTTGTCTCAGACCTGTTTGTGAGAGTTCCTGTGTATTACCTGGCTGTCTGATGTCCCTCCTGATTCCTGGCTTGTTCCTGACTCTGTTGTTCTCCTTGTTCCTGATTCTGGCTCGTCTGACTATTCGATTTGGCTCCTGACTCAGCTTGTCTGACTACCAGCTCTGGTTTTGACTCCTGGCTTATTTGACTTGTGGACTTTTTATTATTTTTTGCTATTAATAAAGGTGTGATTATTTTTGAACTTCTCATCTCAGTCTGATTCCTGGCACCCTGACATTATGCAAGGGCCATGAATCCTGATGGTGCTAATAATCCACCTTTACCTGCCATTTCCAGGATGGATGAACAGGATCACCGCTTTGATCAATTTGCACTAGCCCTGCTGACTCGCACTGCACATTTGGACAAAAGTGTTATGCAAGTTATGACTGCTCCTGTTTCCGCTGCTGCACCTAGTCCTACCAAGAGCATGTCCGGTTTTGCACCTCTACCTCAGCGATATGGAGATGATCCTATTCAGTGCAGAGTGTTTTTGAACCAGGTGGGCATTTACTTTGAGATGTTACCTCAGGCGTTTCCCTCTGACAGAGCTAAGGTGGGATTTCTCATCTCGTTACTCTCTGACACAGCTCTTGCCTGGGCTAATCCCTTGTGGGAGACTAATAAACCTGTGATTTCAAATTACCCTGAATTTGTGGCCTCCTTTCGAAGGGTATTTGATGTTCCAGCTCGCTTTTTCTCTGCTGCTAAACGACTCATGTCCATTCAGCAAGGTACGAGATCTGTTGCTCAGTATGCCATTGAGTTCCGTACGCTTGCGCAGAGGTAGGTTGTAACAATGAAGCCCTTGTTGCCACCTTCTTTCATGGGCTCTCTGATGCGATTAAAGACAAAGTTGCTGCCAGAGATTTACCAGAGGATCTCGAAGCTTTGGTGTCTTTTTTTTATCCTAATTGACATCAGACTCAGCAAGGGGCCGTCTTTCAAGGAGCGCTTGTGAAAGCCTCCTGTTCCGTTGTCTCCTATGTGTTTGTTCCCACCCATGCCTCCCTCTTCTCCCATGCCTCCTGGTCCCAAGCCACCAGGTACTGCTGAGCCGATGCTGTTGGGATTCACACGTCTCTCTGCGGCGGAGAGGGCCTTTAGAAGGAGGGAGGGGCTCTGCCTCTATTGTGGGTTACAGGGCCACCTTTTGAAGTCCTGTCCTACATGGCTGGTGAAATGCTCACACCTAATGTCCTGTCGAGGGCAGACCCTGGGTGGTTTTATCCTCGTCCCCGGAACCGTTAAAGGAGAAACCTTTGGTCATGGTTGTCCTTTCCTGGGTGGACTCTTCCATAGTCACCCAGGCTCTTGTTGACTCCAGTGCTGCAGGCTATTTCATTGACAGTGTTTTTGCATCAAAGCACTCCATTCCTGTTTTGCCGCGGTCTTTATCGCTTGCTTTTGAGGCCATTGATGGCCGGCCCCTTCAGTAACTCACAAGACTGCTCCGTTATCCATGGCTGTTGGGGCTCTCCATTTTGAAACCCTCCAGTTCCAGGTGATAAATTCTCCGCATTTTCCAGTTGTTCTGGGTTATCCCTGGCTCCAAAAGCACAATCCCAGTCTCGACTGGCGCAGGTCCGAAATTTTGTTGTGGCCTCCGCAATGAATTTCAACTTGTCTTCGGAAACCAGTTAAAGTCTTGTGCACTTCTTCGGTATCTCAATTGCCAGAGGAGTACAGAGAGTTCCTAGACATTTTTGACAAGGTGCATGCCAGTACGTTGCCTCTTCACCGGTCTTACGATTGTGCCATAGACCTGCAACCCGGAGCCATTCCTCCTCAGGGCCGGTTCACCCTCTGTCTGTTGCAGAGAATTGTGCTATGGAGGAGTATGTTGCCGATGCTCTGTCATGGGGGATAATCTGCAAATCCTGCTCTCCTGCAGGGGCTGGCTTCTGCTTTGTGAAGAAAAAGGGTGGCGAGTTAAGACCATGCATCGATTATAGGGGTCTTAATCGTCTTACCATTAAGAATGCTTACCCTATTCCGCTCATTACGGAACTCTTTGAACACCTCAAGGGAGCTATGATCTTTTCTAAACTTTATTTGAGAGGAGCGTACAATCTCTTTAGGATCAAGGAGGGCCATGAATGGAAAACAGCATTTAACACCAGGAGCGGGCATTATGAGTATCTTGTAATACTCCTGCTGTTTTTCCAGCAATTTATTAAAGGGACATTGAACCCAAAAATTTTCTTTCATGATTCAGATAGAGCATGCACATTTAAGCCACTTTCTATTTTATTCCTATTATCAATTTTTCTTCGTTCTCTTGCTATCTTTATTTTAAAAAGAAGAGATCTAAGCTTTTTTTTATTCAGAACTCTGGACAGCACTGTTTTTATTGGTGGATGAGTTTATCCACCAATCAGCAAGAACAACCCAGGTTGATCACCAAAAATGGGCCGGCATCTAAACTTACTTTCTTGCATTTCAAATAAAGATACCAAGAGAATGAATTAAATGTGATAATAGGAGTAAATTAGAAAGTTGCTTAAAATGTCATGCTCTATCTAAATCACAAACGAAAAAATTTGGGTACAGTGTCCCTTTAATGATGTCCTACGAGATACGTTGCAACAGTGTGTTGTGGTGTATTTAGACAACATCCTCATATACTCACCCATGCTTGAGGCTCATCGTTCTGATGTTACACGGGTTCTTCAGAGATTACGTGAGAATGGCCTGTTTTGTAAACTCGAGAAATGTGAGTTCCATCAGACTCAAGTAACCTTCCTAGGTTATGTTATCTCCGTTGCAGGGTTCTCCATGGATCCTGACAAGTTATCTGCAGTTCTGCAGTGGCCTCGCCAAGTTGGTCTTCGGTCTATTCAATGTTTTTTGGGGTTCGCCAATTACTATAGAAAGTTTATTAAAAACTTTTCTTCCTTGGTCAAACCTATCACAGACATGAAACGTAAAGAGAATGATCCACTCCATTGGTCACCTACTGCCATTAAGGCCTTTGATAGTCTTAAGACTGCCTTTGCTGCCGCTCCTGTTCTGGCTCATCCTAACCCTGTCCTGCCTTTCATTCTTGAGGTCGATGCATCTGAGACTGGAGTAGGTATCCTCTTGTCTCAACGTCCTACGCCTGACAGTTCCTTGCATCCGTGCGGTTTCTTCTCTAAGACATTGTCTCCAGCCTAGTGCAATTATGAAATTGGCGACAGGGAATTACTGGCCATAATTTTGGCACTCAAGGAATGGAGGCATCTTCTCGAGGGTACTAGCGTACCAGTGCTCATTCTTATTGACCACAAGAAATTAACTTATCTATCTGAAGCAAAACGTTTGTCGCCCTGACAGGCCAGATGGGTGCTATTTTTGTCTCGGTTTAATTATGTGGTCTTCTACCTGCCTGGTAGTAAGAATGTTAGGGCTAATGCCCTTCTCTCGACAATTTTCGCCTCTATCCAATGAGTAGTCTGTACCTACTCCAGTTATTCCTCCTGACCATATTTTGGCTACCATACGTACTAATTTGACTTCTCCCTTGGTGAGGAGATCCTGGCTACACAAACCAATGCACCTCCTGAGAAACCTAGTGGTAAGTGTTTTCTTCCTGAGGATCTTCTAACTAAACTTTTGCAAACTTACCACTATCCTAAACTTTTGCAAACTTACCACTAGCCTTCTGCTCAGTTTGTGCACAGAATAAGACTCAACGTCTTCCTGTAGGTCTTCTTCAACCTATTGCTAATGGTGAGCGTCCTTGGACACATCTTTCCATGTACTTCCTTGTCGAGCTCACTGTTTCCAATGGCAATACTATTATCCTTATCGTGGTTGACCGTTTTTCTAAAATGTCACATTGCATTCCCTTGAAGAATTTGCCTACTGCTCAGGAGCTTGCTTAAATTTTTACCCGGGAGGTCTTCTGTTTATATGGGTTACCCAAAGGGATACTGTCGGACCAGGGTAGCCAGTTTGTCTCCAGATTTTGGCGTTCCTTTTGTGCTCAAATGGGGATCCAGCTTTCCGTCTCCTTGGCATATCACCCTCAATCCAATGGGGCTGCGGAGCGGTTTAATCAAGCTCTGGAACAGTTCCTCCATTGCTATGTCTCAGATCACCACAATAATTGGTCTGAACTGTTACCTTGGGCAGAGTTTGCTCGTAATAGTGCTATTAATGCTTCCTCCAAGTTATACCCGTTCATGGCGACTTATGGGTTTCAACCATCCTTGTTGCCCGATTCATTCATGTCTCCGGGTATTCCGGCTTTGGAGGAGCATCTCCAGCAACTCCGTTCCACATGGGTGCAGATTCAGGATTGCTTTCATTGTTTTATGCAGCGCCAAAAGCTCTAGGCTGATCATAGGCGTTTGCCCGCGCCTTCCTACCAGGTTGGTGAGAGAGTTTGGCTGTCCTCCCGCAACTTGAACTTCGTGTGCCTTCCAATAAACTGGCTCCCCATTATGTTGGTCCTTTTCGAATACTCCGATGGGTCAATCCTGTGGCCTACGCTCTTGACCTTCCTCCTGCAATGCGCATCTCCAATGTTTTTCATGTCTCCCTCTTGAAACCATTGGTTTGTAATCGGTTTACCACTGTGTTGCCTCTTCCCCGTTCTATTTTTGTTCACAACCATGAAGAATATGAGGTCAGCAGCATTGACTCTTGTATGCCCAGGGGCCGTGTACAGTATTTGGTTCACTGAAGAGGTTACGGTCCGGAGGAGCCTTCATGGGTTCCCTCCTCTGATGTTCATGCTCCCGCTCTCCTCCGTGCCTTCCATGCCCATTTCCCCAATAACCTTTTGTCCTCCCGTGGGGGAGGGCTCGTTGAGGGGAGGGTACTGTCAGGATTTTTTCCCTGCTTTGTTTGCCATGTGCTGCTGGCAGCCATTTTACTCACCTCTCTTGCTGACTCTGGTGCATAGTGTGTGATGCTGCTCATTTCCTGCATGTCCTTTTATGACCAGACTGGTGTACATCATCCATGTGAGACAGGTTGCAGTCTCAGAATTGTGATGTTATCACTTATTATTTAAAGGGCCTCTGTTCAGTATGCTTTGCCCTTGCGTTGTCTCAGACCTGTTTGTGAGAGTTCCTGTGTATTACCTGGCTGTCTGACGTCCCCCCTAGTTCCTGATCCCTAGCTTGTTCCTGACTCTGCTGTTCTCCTTGTTCCTGATTCCGGTCTTCTGACTACTCACTTTGGCTCCTGACTCGGCTCGTCTGACTACCAGCTCTGGTTTTGACTCCTGGCTTGTTATTTGATTTGTGAACTTTTTATTATTTTTTGCTATTAATAAAGGTGTGATTATTTTTGCACTTCTCGTCTCAGTATGATTCCTGTCACCCTGACAGTTTGTTCCTTTAACGCTAGTTGCAAAGTGATTGTTGTCTGAAGTTCTGCTAATTTATTTAGTATATGTCCTCTTTGTAGTATGTCTGAGTCCTCCTGTGCATCAGAAGATATTCTTGACCTGCTTCTACCTCAGCAAAGACATTGTACAGCATACCGCCCAACATTTGTGGCTAGGTATTGGGACTCGGAAGATTGGAAAGGGGCAGATCACAAATGAATTGTTGGGATTATAAGCGAGTCTGGTTGGTGGGCATGTTTGGGTGGTTTTTGGGCGTATATCAGGGAAGTCTATGCGGGGTTGTAAGTGAAATTCTGTAAATAGGGACATATACCTATCTCAGAGTGACAGCAGGACAGTGCTTGGACTGTCCCTCTCAAACAAGGACAGTTGTGATATCTAGTACAGTTCTAGAAGCAGCTTGTCAACTCATGGTCTTGTGAGGTCTAACAGAAGGATGAACTGGAAGTGTAAGGTGTTAAAGTCATGAACCTCCAATTTTTTCTTTCATTATTAAGTTTAGGTCTCTTGGTATCCTTTGTTAAAAAATGACTAGGTTTGTGCATTCGTTTTTTTTTTGGTTGTTCCTTAACAAATTTGGAAGTAGGCTGCCACAAGCCGCATCCTTCTGTTTTCAGAGCCGCAAATATTTTTGTGAAAGTGCAACACAGTGTGATCTGTGCAATCCAGATATCAGTGTGTTGCACTTTCACAAGAATATTTGTGGCTTCCTGAAAAGAGACTAATGCAGCTTGCGGCAGTCTTCTTCTGCATTTGCTACAGAATGAAAAAAATGATTGGACATACCTAAAAAAAAAAAAAATACCTAGGAAGGCACAGGAGATTAGAGCTAGTTGCTGATTGGTGGTTGCACAAATATATATCTTATTGGCTTACTAATGTGTTCAACTAGCTCCTAGCAGTGCATTGCTGCTCCTTCAATAAAGGATATCAAGAGAATGAAGCAAAATTGATAATAGAATTACATTGGGAAGTTGTTTAAAATTGTTTTATCTACCTCAATCACAAAAGACTCTTTGGAATCTCTTTGTCATGTTAAGGGATATTTCCAACATTTCTGGAGAAGGCGAGATAAATGCAGTTTTATTTCCTCAAACTTTGTATTTTGTATTCTATACACAATAATGCATTTTGGGCTCTAATTTCTATAATCTACAGATTCTATTCATATCATGTGTGATGTAATAGTCAAGGAAGGGTATCACAGTTAAACTTTGCTAAGAGCATCACATTTTGATTTATACATGCAAATGTTTTAGAGATTGCAATTGCTGTCAGCATAAACCTCACCGATGAGATGTAAGATGAGGCTTTCCATAAATCCTCATTGCTTTCTAATAAAAGCAGGAATAAAGCAGCTCT